>NC_084734.1:56999108-57169108 GCF_033978785.1 Entelurus aequoreus | reverse complement strand
GTCATAACATTTTTAGCATTCAAGACCTTTGTGAGGTTTGTATTAGTTTTCCTAAAAATAGATATACTGGCCCCAGACACATTTTTTTCTCTAAATTTGGCCCCCGAGCCGAAATAATTGCCCAGGCCTGACCTTATTGATGCAAAGCTAGTGAGCGATGAGTTTGTTAATGGCGCCGTCTTGTGTCGCACCTGGGTTACTGTCAGTCACTGCCTCTGCGTGTCCTCATTTTATTACACCAGGGCTGGTCGGAGTTTTCTCTCTGACTCTTGGCTTATAAACACAGTGAAAACTAACACGACACAAAAAAAGCTCACACAGGTAGAAGTGTCATGTGACTGGCCCGAGTGCATTCCACATTCGACTCGGACGTTACACGGACGTTGTCTCCGCCTGTCATGTGGACGACAGCTGTTCTGTCGATGTCTGCAACCCACGGCTACAGAGCATGCGCGCACATGCGCACAAACGCAAATATTTCAACTATTTTCCTTGAACAAAATAGCCATCCTAAGGAGAGGATCCAGCTGCGGCCGGAGACACTCGAAGCCACGCCTACAAGCGTGACGACAACGGAAGTGAACCATGTCTTAAATACATGCAACGCACCAACAATAAAATCTTTACATTTACAAAATTTTACTGTAAAATATAGCTTTTTTTAAATTTTTGACAACATTTTACGGTCAATGGAAAAACTGTACCACTGAATTGTGAATTATATTTATATAGCGCTTTTCTCTAGTGACTCAAAGTGCTTTTACAAACCCCGTTTCCATATGAGTTGGGAAATTGTGTTAGATGTAAATATAAACGGAATACAATGATTTGCAAATCCTTTTCAACCCATATTCAATTGAATGCACTACAAAGACAAGATATTTGATGTTCAAACTCATAAACTTTTTTTTTTTTTTTGCAAATAATAATTAACTTGGAATTTCATGGCTGCAACATGTGCCAAAGTAGTTGGGAAAGGGCATGATCACCACTGTGTTACATGGCCTTTCCTTTTAACAACACTCAGTAAACGTTTGGGAACTGAGGAGACACATTTTTTAAGCTTCTCAGGTGGAATTCTTTCCCATTCTTGCTTGATGTACAGCTTAAGTTGTTCAACAGTCCGGGGGTCTCCCTTGTGGTATTTTAGGCTTCATAATGCGCCACACATTTTCAATGGGAGACAGGTCTGGACTACAGGCAGGCCAGTCTAGTACCCGCACTCTTTTACTATGAAGCCACGTTGATGTAACACATGACTTGGCATTGTATGGCTGAAATAAGCAGGGGCGTCCATGGTAACGTTGCTTGGATGGCAACATACAGTATGTTGCTCCAAAACCTGTATGTACCTTTCAGAATTAATGGCGCCTTCACAGATTTGTAAGTTACCCATGTCTTGGGCACTAATACACCCCCATACCATCACAGATGCTGGCTTTTCAACTTTGCGCCTATAACAATCCGGATGGTTCTGTTCCTCTTTGGTCCGGAGGACACGACGTCCACAGTTTCCAAAAACAATTTGAAATGTGGACTCGTCAGACCACAGAACACTTTTCCACTTTGTATCAGTCCATCTTAGATGAGTTCAGGCCCAGTGAAGCCGACGGCGTTTATTTTTATTTTTTTTAATATAATGTCCTGCCCAGCTTCTCGGGCAAATCATATAGCAGATGTAGATGCCCATATCGGCTGTTCAGATTTACTTTACAAAAGAGAAGTGTAGGATACTTCTCTTGTTGCCTTATTTGTATTTTGACTTTATTAAATGTATTTATATTATCATTTGGTGCAGCCGGGCCAGAGCAGGAGGGGATAGAAAGAGAGAAAAAGGAAGACAGAGGGGGGAATTGTGGGGACAAGAGGGGGATTAGACAGAGACAAAAACAACAACAGCAAACACAACAACAACAACAACAACAACAGAGCAACATCAGCAAATACGACATGTACAAATATGATGGTAAAAGTAATAGCAAATAAGAAGTTAGCGAAAATTTTAAAAAAAATACAGAAATGACAATGAGCATTATTACACTAAAAATGGAGCAATATGAATACCAATAGAAATAGTGCTATTGATAATAAACAATACCAGTACTTTACCTTTATTATCAACAATACAATTGTTCAAATGCAACAATACATATACGTAATGATAACTTGAGATACGAAAGAATGCAGAAAAATGGAGGGGAAGAAAGAGAAGCAACCTACATTAACCTTGTAGATTGTTATAGTAACAATAGGTTAAGCTTTGTCAGTGTGCCATGTGTTATACCCAGTTTACCCTAGGGCAACAACGTTAATATATGTTTGATGAAACGTGATTATGTGCATGAGTGTATGTGTGCATATGTACTTGTATATGTACAGTATATGTATATGTGTGCTTGTACAGTGAATGTATATGTACAGTATGTGTATATGTGTGTACAGCGAATGTATATGTACAGTATGTGTATATGTGTGTTTGTACAGTGAATGTATATGTACAGTATATGTATGTGTGTGTTTGTACAGTGAATGTATGTGTAGTATGTGTATGTGTGTGTTTGTACTGTGAGTGTATATGTACAGTATGTGTATATTTATGTTTTTACAGTGAATGTATATGTACAGTATGTGTATACAGTATGTTTGTATAATGAATGTGCGTGTGGATGTACGAACTTTGAGTGTGTAAATATGTACTGTATTTATTTGTATATGTATGTGGGAGCGTAGGTACCTATGTATGTCTGTATGTATGTGTGTGAGTATATGTGAATTTGCATGAACAATACATTTGACTCCCAGTGTGTGCGGGAGCCAGAGTACGGCCCCAGCCTCCCCGAGAGCCCATCCCACAAACAGTAGGTGTGGTGCCCAGGGAACCAGGGGCCAACGCCCCCACGCAGCCAAGCCGGACAGCGACAGGAACCCCAGAGCCTGGCCCACCGTGCCGCCCACAAGGGCCAGCAGCAGGCCGCAGACAGACGCACCCGGCAGAGGACAAGGCACGAGAAAAACAGGGGGCAGCCAGACCCCAAGCCAGCGAGAGACCACACCCCACACGGACAGAAAGGCGGGACGCCCCGCCCGAGGGGCCCGGAGACCCCCCGCAACCGGACGGGAAGACCGCCCCCGCCCCACCGGCAACCGGGCCCCCACGAGCCCCCCCCCCCCCCCACCCCCGGAGAGCGCGGCGAGGCCAGCCCACGGCCACCCCACCCAAGCTGGCCGCCACAGGACCACCCAGCACGGGGCCACAGGAACCACCCACCCCACCCGCAGGGACCCCAACGATGGAGATGGAACAACCAGCAACCGCCCCGCCGAGTCCCCCCCCTGAGGTAGGGGAATAAATAAATAAAATAAATAAATACATAATAATAATAATAATAATATCAATAAAATATATTAAAAAAAAAAAAAAAGAGAATAAATAAATAATTAAATCTATTTATAAAAAAATAAATAAAAATAAAATAAAAAATAAAAAATAAAAGAATTAAAAGAAGATCACAGACATGCTGACACACAAGGTCGCTACCCCAACAACTGGCCGACTCGCAGCACCTCGGAATACCCTGCAGCACCAAGCCACCACAGTAGACGCAGGGACCAGACCCAGCAGGCCCCAACCAAGACGGGCACCCGGAAGGGATGGACGGCGGGACCCAGGAGCTCCAGACACGCAGTCCGGATGCAGTAGCCTGAGGCGCCGACCCCCACCCGACAGGCAGGCCCAGAACGGACCCCCAGAAATATACATACATATATATATATATATACATACACATAAACATACACATGTACACATACACATGCATACACATACACATATATATACATACATACATACATACATACATACATACATACATACATACACACACACACATACACATACATATACACAGTTTGTCAGCCCCGACAACCACCACGCGCGCGCGCTGCCACCAGTCACAACATCAGCCACCCCCCTGCACCAGACCCAGCAGCCACGGGCGCCCACACCACAAACAAACGGCAGCAGAAACAGCAGCCACAACACCCCCAGACAGCCAGCACCACCCAAACAAATCAAAGCGATCAAAAAAAATAAAAAAACGCGACCGGCAACCACACGCCAACAGGATCACAGAGACCAGCCAGCGCCAGCCCGCCAGCAAGCCCAAACGCCAACACGCAAACAAGAGACACCAACACCCCCCCCACCAAAAGACCCCACCACCCCAATCCAAACCCGCACAAACACACCACCGCCCAAACAACCGAGACACAGTATCCAGACCAGACACGGGCGCCGCGCCGCCACCACATCAAGTCGCCAACAGAAACCCCACAGCGCAAGGTCGGGCCACACGGGCACAGACCCCACCCAACAGGAAGCGAGACCCGCGCGACGCCACACACAAATAAATAATAAGATTAAACAAAAATAACAATAATTTAAAAAAATAATAATAATAATAATAAAATTAAATACAAATTAAATTAAAAATAACAAATACAAATAATTAAATAAAATAAAGTAAGTAAATAATAAAAATTATTTAAAAAAATAAAATAAATAATAATAAAAATAAATAAATAAATAAATATATATATATACATATATATATATATATACATACATATACACATACATATACATACATACACACATACACACATATATATATACATATATATACACATATACATATATACACATATACATATATATATACATACATACATACACATATACACACATACATACACATAAAAATAATAATAATGATAATAAATTAATAAAAGCCTGGCAAGCCACCAGAACGCAGTCCCCGGAATCCGCGCCGGCCGACGAGGCAATGAGGGGTGCGCCGAACCCCAACCCCCCCACATGCATGTGTACAAGGCCCCCAGAGTGTCTACTGTGTAGTTAAAATTAGGAGGTCAGCCATTACAGCCGACCTCCAGTCCCTATTGATGCGTGTACTGTAGCGTGAGTGAGATATGTATGCATGTGGGAACTAATAATACGATTAAAATTGGGGGACATCAAGGTCTTGGTGGGTCCCAACCAAGCCGAGCCCTCCAAATCCTAAGTGTCTAATATGCAGCTAAGATTGAGGGATGGACGAGCAGGGGACTAGACAGGAGGACCGGAGCCCCATAGGAGGCATCCTCAACCCCCCGCCATGCCTCCCCGCAGGACAATCCCCCAAAGTCCTATATTTGTGTGACTGTGTGTGCTATAAGTAGGAGGAGCAGAGGGCCCGGACATCCCCCCCAGTCCATGCGGCCGACAACCAGGAACTACGGCCAGGAAGCCGCCCCCCACCCACGGCCCGTGACCCACACCAGACCACTTTAGCGTGACACCACGCGAGCCCACCCCCCGCCAAACAAAGCCAGCCCCCGCCCGCCCCAACCCAACCCCGCAGAGCCCATACCAGCAACCAAACGCAGAAAAACTGCACAGCCCCATGCCCAATGCAAACACCGCATCCCGGCCATCCACACAGCAACGTACCCATACGAGTTCCGGCCAGGAGATGGCGCCCCTCAACTGGGGAAGAAGTCAATGCACCCCGTCCGCACGCCAGCCCCCAAACCAGCCGGCAAGCCAACGCGAGCCAGCCCCCACAACCCCACAAGCGCACAGATACCAGCCACAGTCCCCCAACCACTCCAACTCAACACAGCGACGCCAACCGCCGGCAGTACCACAGCAACCATCACCACCACCGCCCGTCGGCAGTACAAACACCCGCGGCCGCCGAAACCGAAACAAAAAAAAAGCGACCTACCCCGTAAACCACAACAACGCACACCCCCAGCTACCACAGAGGCCACCAACCCACCTACCCCAACTCATCCACATACAGGCCAATCGATCCACCGGACTTCCACACCCATACACACACCTACACATACATACACACATACATACACACATACACATATACATACATATATGTATATACACATACCTACACATACACACATGCATGCATATACACATACACATGCATGCATATACACATACACACACACACATATTTACACCTACATACATATACATATGCACACATATACACACACATACATACACCAAAACAAAAGAAAAACAAAAAAATAAAAAAAATAAATAAAAAATAAAAAATAAAATAAAAATAAAAATAAAAATAAAAATAAAAATAAAAATAAAAATAATAATAATAATAATAATAATAATAATAATAAATAAAATAAAATAAACCCTTTAAATAAAATAAAATAAAAATAAACATGAGGCCTGGTTGCCAACAGTGTCCAGCGCCACCAAACCCCGCAGCCATACCCGCACGTCCAGGCCCCCCCGCCCACCACCCACCAGGCACCCCATCCGGCAAAAAGCCATAAGGGCCCAGCCCCGCGCCCACAGCCGGCATGCCATGGCATCTCTGCAGGCCTGGTGCCGCGATCAGCAATGCACACCGGGGCAGCGACACACACACATGTACCTACATACATACACACAGATTCCACCATACATACATACAAACGTACACACACACACACACACACACACACACACGCACCTATATATACACATATATAATTTAACAGAATAAATAAAATTTATTAAATAGATAATTTAAAAATATATATATATACGTATATATAAATAAAATTAATAAATAAATAAGGGCGGAGTAAAACACAGGAGGGAGACCCCCGCAGGGCAGTCGGGCAGCACCGCCGGGGCCCCAACAAGGGAGGCAAGCAGCCCCCCCAACCCGGCACCAGGCGGGCCCGCACAGCCGCAGCATAGGGCGACCCCGGGCAGACCCCGCCCCGCGCCCCAGGGGAAGGAGGAAGCCCACGGACACCCGAAGCCAGAGGGGCACGAGCCGACCCCCGCCCGACAGCGGCAAGGCCCCGGCCCCACGGGCGCAACCCCCCGCCCAACCACCCACGAGAGGGGCAGCCCCCCACCCAACCCAAGGCGGCACCCCCAACAGCTCCACCCGCACCCCAACCCCCGCCCAGGCACCCCCATCCACCCCCAGCCCCCAGACCACTCACGGATCGGCCCGCCAGGCCGGCACCAGGGATCACACCCCAGGCCCACCTGACCCCGCGGCACACGGCCCCCCCGGCACCCACGACCCCCCACCCACGGAGCAAGACCCCCGGGACAGAGCCCCAGCTCCGGCCCCCATGGGAATCAGGTCAGGAAATCAATTAGCGGTGCCCAAAGAGATCTGAATTCTGTCAGTTGTTGTTTTGATTCAGCAGACATTCTTTCCATAACTACATAGTCTAATACAATGTTTTTGTAAAGGTTTATACATAAATTATTTTTTGATTTCCAATTCATAAGAATAGTTTTCTTGGCGATGCCTATTGCATTTTTTTGTTTTTTTTGTTTAGTCTTTATTTGAAGGGACAATGTACAGAAACATTAAGCTCAAAGACAGATATGTTCTGTACCAGATTATAGCTAAATAGCTAATTTCCATCTGCAGTCCCTGGCTACCTAAATTAAAGGGATACAAAAATCATGCAATAAAATTATGACAATAAAATCATACACAAGTATTAAGAAAAAAGTCATAAAATGCCCTTTCATGGACACATACTTAATATACAATACAACCACACCTCATTTACATCATCACACAGACAATACATGCTTTTGTTCACATCTGTCATCATTTGTAAAAACAACCTTGATTTTAACACACACACCTCACAATTTACAATAAAAATGCTCTCATGGATAAATATAATACACATTAGGTTGATGTGTCAAACATAATGCCCATCTTAGTGACCGTGTGAGCAGCTTTGATTGCTCCAAAGCCACTTTTTAACTTCAATTGTGAATGAAGAGTAATCTGTTAGACTTTTCAAGTTTGTTGTGAGGTCGTTCCATTCCTTTATGGCTTTATATGAAAAGGCTGATTGTGCAAAAGAGGTTTTACATCTGGGTATTCTACACTGCCCCCTGGTGGAGGCTCATGTGTTTCTAGTTGTCACAGCAGATGTAAACTGGACAAAGTGCTTAAGTGGCGCTGGTGCAGTGTTATTTAAGATTCGATGGGCCATTCGTATTGATGCTAATCTTTGAATGTTAGCTAAATTTAACAATCTATATTTTTGGAGAACTAAACAATGATGGTGGTGTTGTGGTTTTCGGTCAAGGATTTTGAGGGATTGTTTGTGCAAAGTTTCCAATGGCCTCAGTGTCATTTTGCTTGCCTGCGACCAACATGTTATACAATAATAAAAACGAGACATAATCATTGCATTAAAATAAGTTTGAGCTGCCTCCAGTGTTAATGAATTCCTGATACATTTGAACGTTTTTATGTTGTATTTAAGACTCTGGCACATCTGTTTGATATGTTTTTTAAAGCCAAGTGTTGGCTCCAAAATGACACCCAGGTAACGATATTCACTAACATTTTGTATTATTTCCTTATTAATCGTTATATTTGGAAAGGATGACATTTTATATTTGTTTACAAAATACATTGTTGCAGTTTTATTAATGTTTAATGTAAGACAAGAGTCATGTAGCCATCTTGCCACCTTCTCCATGCTGCTGTAAGTTTTCTGGAAACCGTTTCAGCGTCCTTTCCCAAGTATAAATAACCGTGTCATCTGCATACATCTGGATATTTACATCCTCACATACAGATGGCAGGTCATTTATATACATGGAGAAAAGAAGAGGGCCGATATTAGAGCCTTGTGGCAGGCCAATATCAGTAGCAGTGAGACTGGATGTTGTGTTTTTAATACGGACACATTGGGTCCGACCAGATAGATATGACATAATCCAGGCCAGAGTATCTGTCGACAGTTTAATAATTTATAAGGAGGTATGTTTTGTTTATATCAAAGTCAGTTGCGGAGAGATCACCCAACAGGCAGAGTGCGGGGGAGATGGGAATAGGAATCTCTAACGCTAATGATAGGTTCTCGCACACTCCAAGCCAAAAGTTACTCACGGGAGCACAGGACCACATTGAGTGTAAGTAGTTATCTACCTTATTATCTGAGCAGTGTACACAAATGTTAGAGTCGGCTAAACCCATTTTATACATTCTTAGACCGGTGTAATGTATTCTGTAAAGTATTTTGAGCTGAATCAGTCGTAAATTCGGATTCTTAATCAAACGAGAAGTATTGAGGCATATTTGTTTCCAGAATTCTGGGTCAAGGCTTGTGGATACGTCTGAGTGCCATTTGGAAGTTGGGATACTTATTGTGTTATCTATTTTTGATAAGAGAGCATATAATTTGGATAAAGCTTTGGGGGCAGATGTTTTGAAGAATTTAACGGTCGTAGGATTACTTTCCCATGTTGTTTTGTTGAATCTTGCGCTAATTACAGATTTGATTTGTATATATTCTAGGAATTTATTAGGATTGATTGCATATTGTGTTATTAAACTTTTAAAAGAGATAAAACTGTTTGCATTGATGATATCCCAAGACATCTGACTCCTTTATCATACCATGTTGGAAAGTTCAATGGCTTCTTGTTTAAAAGAAAATCAGGATTATTCCAAATAGGCGTAAATTGACAGGGAGTGAGCGGGGATCCAGTTATTTTCAAAAACTCCCACCAAGCTGTTAAGGTAGTGCGTATATTAATACTTTTGAAGCAGTTGTGTTTTCGGAGAATTTGGCTAATAAAGGGCAAGTTCGAAATTGGGATCTCCTGGCTAAGTGATTGTTCAATCTCTAACCATAAACTATCTAATAAAGTGGGATTGGTCCATTTTAGTATATATTGTAGTTTATTTGCAAGGAAGTAATATGAAACGTTTGGGAGTTCTAGACCCCCGTATTCTTTTGGTTTTTGTAAAGTTTTAAGGCTGATTCGTGCTGGTTTACTCTTCCAAAGAAACTGATTGATGTGTGAGTCTAGTGATTTAAACCAGATTTGAGAAGGTTTGGTTGGAATCATTGAAAAGAGATAATTAACCCTAGGCAAGACCATAATTTTCACGGTAGAAACCCTTCCCATAAGTGAGATTGGCAGTGCTTTCCAACGCGCCAGATCATCCTCAATCAATTTTAAGATTGGGGAGTAATTCAAGCGATTCAGATCTGACAATGTGGAGGAAATATTGATTCCCAGGTATTTAATGTTCCCTTTATGCAGTGGAATCGATTAGGTGCTCTGGAAGTCAAAATTTATTGGTAACACAGTAGATTTGGACCAGTTGATTGAGTAATCTGAAATAGAACTGAATTTATTGATAAGTGAGATTGTATCTTGAAGAGAAGAATGTGGATTTTGTAAGAAAAGTAATACATCATCAGCATAAAGGCTTATTTTATGATGAACGGTTGCGGTATGGATGCCTTTAATATTTGCATGCTGTCGAATTGCGGTTGCAAGAGGTTCAATAAATATAGCAAACAGTGACGGAGAAAGTGGACACCCTTGCCTTGTGCCCCTCCTAAGATTAAACCTTGGGGAGATTTGGCTATTCGTTCTAACTGAGGCTGTAGGGAAACTATATAGGACCTTGATCCATTCTATAAATGAGTCTCCAAATCCAAATTTCTGTAGAGTAGCTAAAAGAAAATTCCAATTCACTCTATCAAATGCTTTTTCAGCATCTAATGAAACAACAGCTGTTTTTAAATTATGAATAACAGAATAGTCTATCACATTGAGTAGACGGCGAACATTGTTGGACGATTGTCTCTCTTTGATGAAACCTGTTTGATCAGGATGTACTATATATGGAGTGACTTTTTCTAATCTTTGAGCTAATACTTTGCAGATAATTTTAAGATCAGCATTAATCAGGGAGATTGGCCGGTAACTGGATGGAAGTGTTGGGTCTTTATCAGGTTTTAGCAAGAGACTGATTGTGGCAGAGTTCATATTTGGAGGAAGGAATGAGTTTTCTTTAATCTCTAAAGCCATTTTTGTAAATATCGGAGCTAGCAGTGACCAGAATGTTTTGTAGAACTCCACAGGGAACCCATCAGGCCCTGGTGCTTTATTGTTTGGCATCTGTTGAAGAGCATCGTGAAGTTCATCTACAGAAATAGCAAGATCTAAATTTGATACCTGCCTCGTATTTAATTTAGGTAAGTCTATACCATTGAGAAATGTCTCAATGTCTGAAAGAGATGGGTCAATCTGGGGTGTATACAAGTTTCTGTAAAAGTCTCTAAATATGGAGTTAATTTCCTCAGGAACGTGAGTAATGTTCCCAGCTGAATCCTTAATGGATGGTATGGTTTGTTTAATTTTAGTTGGTTAGCCAAATATTTGCTTGGTTTATTGTCATGTTCAAATTTATCTAAGCGTAACCTCTGGAGCAGGAATTGACTTTTCTTATCAATTATTTCTCTTAAATCTAATTTGAATTTTCTCAGTTCATTCAGAGTATGTTCATTTTGTGAGTTCGCATAAGCTATTTCTAATATTTTTATTTAATTTTCAAGTTCCTGCTCTAGTAAACGTTCCTTTTTTTTCTTGTATGATGAATAAGAAATTATTTTTCCTCGCATAACTACTTTTGCGGCCTCCCAGAGAATGCACGCCGTGATTTCTGGTTGATCATTAAAATCTAAAAAATCTGTCCATTCTTTCTCAAAATAGTTGAGGAAGTCTGGGTCCTTTAGTAATGATGTATTAAGTCTCCATTGTTTTATAGGTGCAGTTATAGTTTTGTTAGTGAGGGAAAGTGAGAGAGGTGCATGGTCACTGATGATGATAGGATGAATGTGAATGTTTGCGATATCAGATAAAATTGAGCTACTAGTTAAAAAGTAATCAATGCGAGAGAATGAGTGGTGAACTGGGAAAAAATAAGTGTATTCCCTAAGAGTGTGGTGATAAGAACGCCAGGCATCACAAAGACCATAATCGTTCATATATTGCTTAAGTATTACCACTGATTGAGACTCACGGTGACTCCCAGTCACTCTGGACCGATCTATATTTGGATTAAATACTAAGTTGAGGTCCCCTCCTAGAATCAAGCAGTGGTTTGAGTGAGGAGAAAGTGAAGAGAAGAAAGTGTGAAAAAAGGAGGGGTCATCAACATTTGGACCATAAATGTTGGCGATACATAAGTTTCTCCCGTCAACAGAAATATTAAGAATGATGTATCTTCCCTCTATGTCAGTAATGGAGTTATGGAATGTAAAGTTGACCTTTCTACTAACGAGAATGGCTACGCCTCTCTGTTTGGAGTTGTAACTAGCAAAGTATGTGTGTGGGTATTGCGATGAATGCAGTTTTGAGGTATCGGACTTGGAGAGGTGAATCTCTTGTAGTAAAGCAATGTCTGCTTGCATACTCTTCAAATGATTAAGAATTTTTATATTTTTTTCCTTTGACCCGACTCCACGCACATTCCAAGTGACAAACTGAACAGTGGACATACTAAACTAGACTGTAACTAAGTGTGTGGATGTATGTGTGTACTTTATGTGTAAATAATGCATGTCTGTATCTAAATGTAAGCCTATCATGCATATATGTAGGTGTGTATAGTGTGTATAGTTGTGCATGTATTAGCTGTGAGTGTAAATGCTGATGACGACAAGGGGACACACACAACAGGTGGAGAAATAGAAAGAGAAAAACAAAACAAAAAACATAAAAGAAAAAGAAAAGAAGAGAGTGGTGGATTAAACAGGTAGTGAAATAAGTAACATAAAAAGTAAAACAAAAAAGTAAAACAGTAAAAACATGTATGGTGTTTACGTGTGCGCTATGATGACGCACAGGTGTATTGTGAGCAAGAGGGGGGGGGGGGAGAGAGGGATTGAAGCATAATGAAATAACAAAAACAAAATACAACATTTACCGTGTTTCAGACGCTAATAATACAGCCACGGCGTGGCTTCCGGATCACGGTAAAGTTGGCCGTTGATGAAAAGTTTATCCACCGCGATGACTGCACGGCATCCTTCGGTGATAAACTTCTTGCGAAGCGGAAACAGATGGCGTCGCCGGTCGAAAATTTCCTTTGGAAACTGGTCGTTGATGCTGAAGTTGGATCCTTTCAGCTCTCTACCCTGGTTCCTCACTCGCTCCTTCTGCTTGAAGTGTTCGAATTTGGCTATGATGGGTCTCGGCCTCCTGTTCTCCGGCTTTTTGGCTCCAAGCCGGTGGACGCGATGGAAGGTGATGTTCCTGATGGTGTCTGCTGAAAGCTTGAGCTGATGTTCCATGAAGGACTTGATGGTTTCCTCTGGATCTTCCTCGGTCTTTTCCGGTATCCCCGCGAAGACCAGATTGTCCCTCATGCTTCTCGCCTGGAGGTCTAGCATCGTCTCCTTCATGCTCCTGTTGTCCCGGGTGAGTTGCGTCACTCCGTCGGTGAGGGATTTTACAGTCTCACGAAGAGCGGCGTTCTCCTTGGCGAGAGACATGACCTGCTGTTGTCCGAATTCCAAACTCTCACGGATGGCTTGGAATTCCTTGTGGAGCACCTCTACAAGTGCGAGGCGGCCATCCAAACAAGTCAGCCTCTTGTCGATGGAATCCAGGATGTCGGTGAAGTTTGTACCGGGTGGTGACACATGGCCAGGTGAGTCCTCCGGGCGGCTTCTTTTAGACGTTGGCGTCTTAGATGGCTTCCCCATGACGAGACGGTCGTAGCACTCTTCGATGTAGCCTTCAAGTGCCTCCAGATTTTGATATTTAAGTTTTATTTGCTTTATTTTCTGAATGAATCAGAATTGTTTGGCAGCTGAGTGTGCCACTTGACTCTATTTTTTTTCCCCGCGTCACGTACGCTCTCTCTCGCGAGACTACAGCATTACTGACGCATCAGACCACAGAACAGTTTTCCACTTTGTATCAGTCCATCTTAGATGAGCTCAGGCCCAGCGAAGCCGACGGCGTTTCTGGGTGTTGTTGATAAACGGTTTCCGCCTTGCATAGGAGAGTTTTAACTTGCACTTACAGATGTAGCGACCAACTGTAGTTACTGACAGTGGGTTTCTGAAGTGTTCCTGAGCCCATGTGGTGATATCCTTTACACACTGATGTCGCTTGTTGATGCAGTACAGCCTGAGGGATCGAAGGTCACGGGCTTAGCTGCTTACGTGCAGTGATTTCTCCGGATTCTCTGAACCCTTTGAAGATATTACGGACCGTAGATGGTGAAATCCCTAAATTCCTTGCAATAGCTGGTTGAAAAAGGGTTTTCTTAAACTGTTCAACAATTTGCTCACACATTTGTTGACAAAGTGGTGACCCTCGCCCCATCCTTGTTTGTGAATGACTGAGCATTTCATGGAATCTACTTTTATACCCAATCATGGCACCCACCTGTTCCCAATTTGCCTGTTCACCTGTGGGATGTTCCAAATAAGTGTTTGATGAGCATTCCTCAACTTTATCAGTATTTATTGCCACCTTTCCCAACTTCTTTGTCACGTGTTGCTGGCATCAAATTCTAAAGTTAATGATTATTTGCAAAAAAAAAATGTTTATCAGTTTGAACATCAAATATGTTGTCTTTGTAGCATATTCAACTGAATATGGGTTGAAAATGATTTGCAAATCATTGTATTCCGTTTATATTTACATCTAACACAATTTCCCAACTCATATGGAAACGGGGTTTGTACTTGATTGAAAGCCGCTCCCTTTTGTAGACTCCTTGTGAAGACGTTGTCCCTCCACAAGCTGAGGTGGGTAGAGTACCCCAAAATTGAGTTTGGTACATAAAGAGTATGGTACTTAAGAGCAGTGGTGTTCAAACTGCGGCCTGCCGGCATCTTCAATTTGGCCCGCAGGACGGCACGTTCTAGTTATGAAAAATAGCGAGCGTTGTTACGGATTTTAAAGCTCTTTGTCTTTTTTATGTGATGAGAATATCTTATGTCTTGCCCGTGCGTTTAAAACACTAATTACGAACTTCTTGAGGATGAAAGGCCAAGGAGAGACGTGGACTGCAAAAACTGTTTCTCACCCGAATCAGCAAGACGAAGAAGAGTAGCTGTGGGATTTTGGTGTTAAAGGTAAATATTTCCATTAGGAATGTTGGTAGAAAACTGTTTAGTCTCCTCTTGTAGGCCAGTCATATGTAACTGAATGCCTAAAATTGTATTTTGCAGTTTGCTGAAGAGTTTGTACACCGTGGCATCTTAAGCACCAAGATATCAAAGAGGCCGCTTGCGATGGAGCTGGAGATGGACGAAGACAAGAGGAAACAAAGGTGAGAAAAAAACAAGGTAGCAGCGGCACGAAGCCGAAACAAAAATAAGGATCGAACAGACTCCCTCCAAAGGGAATCAGAGCGCTTGGAGATGGTGAACTCAGAGTTTGAGGAACTATGCCTTGAGAGTTCAGCAGCTCACGCTGATGCTCAACTTCCACCCGCCCACCTGCATCGGGAGGACTGAGAGCGTCAAAATCCCCGAGCGAGACCATCCCCTGGCAGGAGCGTCTGTCTACTGATGCCAAATGAAACAAGTAGGGAAACGGGGGGGGATGTGCAGACTTGAAAGACCTCAGTTGCATCTCCAGTTTCTACTTCAGGGCTCTCCAAAGTGGGGCCCGTGGGCCAAGTTTGGCCTGCTGGGTCGTTTTGTTTGGTCCGCCAAAGAGTGGGAACTTTATTATTTACATTTTAGTTATTTGTGTTTCACATTTAAAATGAGTGTCCTGATCCAATACTGTGATAGGATATTGATGTGATACCAGCAAAAAACAGGTATCGTGTTATGATTTGTCACACCAGGTTAGATTCTGTGTTTGTGTTGAGTATTTTTCTCCTTAGTTTAGTGGCCTGTTATGTTTTCAATGCTCGTTTGATCCCTTGGTTACGTTTTCTTGTTGCTCTGTGGCTAATTAGCCACACCTGCTTTCTGTTTATTGATTAGCATTCTCACCTGTTTCTGCTCCTAATCACTCCCTTTTATATTCTGGTGTTTTCCCTGTCTTGATTGCTGGTCCATTGTTCGCTACACACAACGGTTTTTGTTGTTTGTTCCACGATACCTATGTTTTCACTTTGCTGATCTTCATGCTACGCTAAGCTAGCACCAGTTTATGTTACATTGCCTTGTGTATTGCGGTAAAGAATCTTCCTACCTGCACAATGTCCGAGGTCCATCGCTTCTTTGGAAGCGCAAATACTTCACAACATGCCAGCACATGACATATCGGATGAAATCACTCTAGCATGGAAAAAAACAACATTTTATTCAAACTACTGTGTGTCTCTTGTCACGTTGCAACAGGGGCGGATTAAGAAATTTTGGCCCCCTGGGCCTGACATGGTCTTGGCCCCTCAACCCCCCGCGCGTGTGGGCGCACACACACGCACGCACTATGCAAGAAATACTGTATACTGTGAACAGACATGCACACTGTACTGTACAGAAGAGTGCACATACTGCACACACACTATTAGGTATACCACACAGACACTGACAAGCACAGGTTTCACACAGACACAGGGGGAGGGGATAAATGGCCTAAAAATAAACATTTTGGAAAATGATTACGCCCACTTCAGTGATGGTGCATTGGGTCATTTGAGAGATATTATGTATTGGAAGTTGGTAGCTATCATGAAATAAACCCCCCACCCCACCCAAAAAACTAAATCGGACATGATTTTTGCCCCCTTTTCCTCCCTTCTATCATTAAAAATAAAATAATATCTTAGGAAAACACTTTGGCATAACGGCAGCTGTGCAGCAAATTGAGGCTCAAAGTCTGTATCTATTTGTGGTTAAGCTTGAGGAGAAGGAGAAAGGTAAAATGATAACATGCATCGGAGAGCACCACAAAGAAAGGTGTAGGCCAGTTCATGGTACAAGGGCTGCATGCAGGTCAAGATAGCCCATTTCCAAGAATGCTATAGTGGCTGGACAGGCACTGGACATGTCCTGAACTCAGTGTCAGACGTGGCTGCCGAATACTTGGATGAAGTGAAGCAGCTGACAGATCTCATGCTGCCCCATCTGAAGACTGTCCTGGCCAGGCAGAGGATGGATGAGGAGACCTTCCCAATGGACCCTGTCAGTGAACAGGCTAGTAACATTGATGGCACCCCTGTGCACAACATTGGGATGGAGAGACAATGTGGCAAGGTGGACTACAAACTGAAGAAGTTGGGCACACTGAACGCAGTCAATAGGTCAATAATTTTACAGAAGAGCCAGGAGCTTCAGAGGTTTCAAGGCAGCAGCACAAGCAAAAAGGGAGGTTGAACTCAACTGGAGTAAATTCATGAAGGCAAAATTCGAGAGTAGGGCAGATGAGAAACAAGAGATGGCTCAAAGAAAGGAGACTAGACATGCTGGACACACTGAAATCTTTTGATGGCCCCTTCACGATAGTGGGGAAGTTGAAAAGTTCCTTGTGGATGAAAGTCTGCACAAGAATGCAAAGCTGCAGAGAATGAAGCTTGAGGTTCAGTTTGCCAGAGAAAGCACCAAGCTTCTGCCTAAAGTCAATCCTATCTTCACAATCCAGGTGACACTTCCCAGAAATGGCAAAAGTGCAATTCTCCAAGTCATAATGGATACTTAGAATTTTATGGTGGTGGTAAGTATTCATGAAAACAGGTAGCCTAACATTAGTGAATGGGTGAATTCTGGAAATAACCTAAAAATCTTACACAGTGCACCTTTAAGCAAGGGGTTTCTTTCGTGCTTTCAATTTTGCAAAATCATCCACCACATCATTGAAGTCCAACTCTCTTGTCAGCTCACTCTCAATTGCCATTAGAGATAACGCATTTAATCTTTTCTGAGTCATTCTTGTGCGCAGCTCATTTTTTACTCTTGACAAAAGAGAGAATGAGCGTTCTCCCTCACAGTTACTGACCGGTAGAGTGAGAAAAATCTGTAGCGCAATGTATGTATTAGGAAACGTAGGCTGTAGTCCAAAATGTATTATTGTTTTGAGCAGTCCTGAAGGGGTCCTCTCCTCATCAGTGTTGTTGAGCTGTATAAAAGATTTGAACTGTATAAGCTCCTGTCCAAGACTTTCATTGAGGTCAGATGGGTATGATTCAGTGAGAATCTTGGCCTTGTGAAGGACTGAAGCATTGGACTCTGTATCCAAAGAGAAAAGGACACTGAACAAATTGTTCAGATGTTTGTAGGCCTCCAGACGGTGATTAAGGCTTGAACTCAGTTGATCAATAGAGGCAATAAATGTCTCTATTTGAAACAGTTGCCTTCCCTCAAGCACAACATCTGGGGATGCTGATTCATCAGCAAACTTTTTACGTTTCCTCGTCCGTTCAGCCCTGTAAGATGGGGTGCCACCCAACATGTTTAAGGCTTTCTGCTCAAAATGATCAAATAGATCTCTTTGGGAGAGAACAAAGGTGCGCAGAGATTCCAGCAATCTAACTGCTGTACCAAGGTCCATGTCTGCTTTTTGAAGTTGCAGACTTGTGGCCTGAAATCTGGACAGAACAGTGTCCCAAAAGCCTGCCATGAAGGCCATCTCAAGTGAATCCAGCTTCCGCACTAGACTGTCAGCTTCAGTTCGTGTGTCTCGTTTCTCTGTGTCATCAGTGGAAATAACCTGTAGTGCTGCTTTTATTTTACTGTAGTTCTGCCACAGTGCTTTGGTAGATTCTGCACGGCAACTCCAACGCGTGTTGGATAAAGCTTTAAGTGTGAGATCTATGTTGGAATTGCCAAATACCCTGTCCCATCGGTGTGTGGATGCAGTTGTGAAGTTGTAAATAGACTGAATCAAGTCAAAATACTTAGAGACTTCATTTCCACATCTGTCAATGCTGTTGACTCCCACCAAATTCAAAGAGTGAGCTGCACATGGAATATAGTGTATTAATGGGTTGCTTTTCTTTAAGTGAGCCTGCAACCCATTATACCTCCCTGACATGTTGCTGGCATTATCATAAGCCTGCCCCCTGCAATTTGACAGCTCTAACCCTAGATTTTCCAACACAGACATGACACAGTTAGCCAAACTTTCACCTGTATGGCTAGTAATGGGCTCAAAACCCACAAAGCGTTCAACAACACTGCCCTCTTTGCTAACAAAACGGAATATGAATGTCAATTGGTCCACATGAGATAAATCTGGGGTTGAATCCACAATGATAGAGTAGTATTTGCTTGCTTGCAGTTCATCTGCTATAGCCTGTTTGGTTTTTGCACCCATCAATTCAATGAATTCCTCACAAATGGTGGAGGACAGATATGAGGTATTACCTCGACCCATCTGCCCAAACTTTCTGATGTGATCCTTTAGAAAGGGATCAAATTCAGCCAGGACCTCCAGAATACCAAGGTAGTTCCCATTGAGAGGAGACCCTAACGATTCATTTTTACCCCTAAATGCAAGGCCCCTTTCTGCAAGGAATTTAATGACTGCAACAACTCTTTGTAACACCTGCCTCCAATAGCTGCTCTCTGCCTGAAACTGTTTGAACAGGTCTGCATCAACTGTGGCACCTTTGGCGCGGTTCAAGACTGCTTGCATGCAGGTTATGTGCTCAGCACTTCGCTCATGTTCACCAAATCTTTCTGAGTGTTTCCAATCACAATAGCCTGTCACAAAAGAATGCGTTTTTGGGGAAAACAGTTTGCATGCAAAGCAGTAAACATTACCAGTAGAGGGAGAGTACATCAGCCACTCTCTTTGTACTCGTTGTCCATTGGGCAAGTGTGAAGTAAAATGTTCATTGTTTAGGCATCGGGTTTTGCCTCCTAGCCCACTGTTCCTCACAGAAGCTGGATAATGGCTGTGACGGTTGTGAAATGATTTTGCACCTCTTTGAATAAGAACTTCCTTCATTGACTCAGTGAGGGTCTCAGCCCATTTAGCGGGATCACTAGGTAGAGTTGTCACTGTAGATGGTGTTGAAGAAAGATTCAGCTCATTTTCTATGCTGTCCAGAGGTGCAGTGACCTCACATTCATCCGAGCAACTGGCTACTGCTGAATTGGTTGAATCATAAGCATCAGAAGCATTTGGTTCAGTGTCTACACTTGTAGTGGTCTCAGGATCTTGGGAGCTACATGCTAGCTCAGGTGCATTGCTAACCTTAGCTGAATTTGCAGTAGCATTTATAGAATTGCTTTCAGCAGATGTCTTTGTACTGAAGAAGCTGGAGATATTTGGAACACTCTCAAGTAAAACTGATTCCTTTTTTTTCTTTTCTTGCTGAATTTTTTTTCTAGCTCCTCCACTTAAACGTTTATGATCCATATTTCCCTTCTTTCTTTGCACATTGGCTCTTTGCCTATCACAACAGATAAACCAACTATGTGTGTGTGTGTGTGTGTGTGTGTGTGTGTGTGAGTTTGTTTGTGTGTTTATGATCGGTGCTGCTTCCTTCAAGTGTGTGAGGTGATTTAGAAAACTAGCAACCCAGCATCAACACTCCAAAGCAGAGAATAACAGCTTACTAGCATAGACAATTGAGAGCAGAGAATCAACTGATTCGTCTGATAGACAGCAGGAGAGCAGAGTGGTCAGTGATGATCGAATCAAGAAAATGTCTAAATGGCAAGGGAACAGACTGATTTGTACTGAGGAGAAAGAGAGAGAGAGCCAATTACAGTGAAATATATTCCAAAAGAGCCAAGTGACTAGCTGAAGGCAGGGACAAATGCCTTGGAGTGACCAACAAGAGTGCAAAGTACCAAATGGCAAAATGTGGAAAGACCAACAGGCAGATCTGCTTTTACCTCTTATCTTTACAACCAAAAAGTTGCTAAATGATGTTTTCAGTCGCTAGCCAGGTATGGCCAAAAGACGCGAAATCTAGCGGCAAAGTCGGTCAATCACACTGACAGTGAAACAAATATTTTGAAAAGATAATAATTGTACACCTTTGTGCACTTTAGTCTTCTATCTAAATATTTTCACAAAGGACACCAAGGCAGCTTGCTAGCTATGATGGGAGCAACAATGTCTGATAGACAGCAGGAGAGCAGAGTGGTCAGTGATGATCCAATCAAGAAAATGTCTAAATGGCAAGGGAACAGACTGATTTGTACTGAGGAGAAAGAGAGAGCCAAGTACAGTTAAATATATTCCAGAGCCAAGTGACTAACTGAAGGCAAAGACAACAGCCAGATACCTTAGCAGAGACCAACAAGAATTCAAAGTACCTAATAGCAAGATGGCGAGACCAACACAATAAATTGTATTAGGATTTAATTTATTAACGTTAATCTTAACAGCCAAAAAGTTGCTGAATAATGTTTGTAGTCGCTAGCCAGGTATGCCCAAAACAAGAGTCGCTAAACCTAGCAGCAAAGTTGCTTAATTGCAACACACTCTAGGATTCAGGGGAATTAAGGATAATAAAGATATTAATTGTACAACTTTTTGTACTTTTTTTCTAGTTTTTTGAGTCGCCAGCCATGTATGGCCAAAAGTCGCTAATTGAATGCCAACGTTGCTTAATCGCCAACACACTGGGACTCACTGAAGGACTGACTGAATAAAAAAGATAATTAAGATAATTGTGTACTTTTCTCTTCTGATATTTTCTCTAAGGACCCCAAGCTATCTGCAAGCAGCAATAATGTCTGACAGACAGGAGAGCAGAGTGGTCAGTGATGAATGGCAAGGGAACAGGCTGATTTGTACTGAGGAGAAAGAGAGAGAGAGAGCCAATTACAGTGAAATATATTCCAAAAGAGCCAAGTGACTAGCTGAAGGCAGGGACAAATGCCTTGGAGTGACCAAGAAGAGTGCAAAGTACCAAATGGCAAAATGTGGGAAGACCAACAGGAAGATCTGCTTTTACCACTTATCTTCACAACCAAAAAGTCGCTAAATGATGTTTTTAGTCGCTAGCCAGGTATGGCCAAAAGACGCGAAATCTAGCGGCAAAGTCGGTCAATCACACAGTGAAACAAATAATTTTAAAAAGATAGTAATCGTACAATGTCTTGTACTTTTGTCTTCTTTCTTAATATTTCTCAAAGGACACCAAAATGTCGCTATCTGCAGGCAGCTTGCTAGCTATGATGGCAGCAACAATGTACCTTAGAGTGACTGACCAACAAGAGCTCAAAGTACCTAATGGCAAAATGTGGAGAGACAGACACAATAAATTGCATTAAGATGAAGAGAACTGTTGCTATTATTAATCTTAACATCAACCAGAAAGTCGCTAAATGTCACCAGCCAGGTATGGCCAAAAGTCGCTTAATTGGCCACACACAGTAACAGAGAAACTAACAAAAAAAAGATCATAAAGATAATAGTTGTACAACTGTGTGTACTTTTGTCTTCTTTCTAAATATTTTCCCAAAGGACACCAAAATGTTGCTATCTGCAGGCGGGAGCGTGCCTATGTTCCCCGGGTCCTATGTTCCCCGGGTCCTATGTTCCCCGGTTGTTCCTGGGTCTTTGTATGCGACCGGGGAACTTAGGACCCTTTTTCTAAAAAAGGGTCCTATGTTCCCTGCATTGTATCTGGCGAAATTGCGAAATTGTGCCCTGACCAAAACCATCCCTAAACCTAACCTGTCACAGGGCGTTGTGGAGCACTTTTTTTTGGCGAAATTGTGCCCTGACCAAAACTATCCCTAAACCTAACCTGTCACAGGGCGTTGTGGAGCACTTTTTTGGCGAAATTGTGCCCTGACCAAAACCATCCCTAAACCTAACCTGTCACAGGGCGTGCGGCAGCAGATAGAGCAACTCAAACGCGAACTTCCTTCCTTCGACAACTTAAACGCGTCTCTGTCATGAGTGTCTGCGTGCGTCTTACTTAGTCGCGCATTGGAAGCAGCGGGGAACATAGAACCCTTTTCTGGAAAAAGTGTTGTACGTTCCCCGCAGCGGGGAACATACAACACTTTTTTTTAAAAAGGGTCCTTAGTTCCCCGGTAGAGGGGAACATAGGACCCGGGTAACATAGGGACGGGGAACATAGGGATGACCCGCTGCAGGCAGCTTGCTAGCTATGATGGCAGCAACGATGTCTGCCAGACAGGAGAGAGTGGTCAGTGACGATCGAATCGAGAAAATGACAAAATGGGTCAAAGACCAAAAAGTTATTAACTGACAGCAGTGACAAATGTCAGACTGTAAACTTTCTCGAAAGAAAAGGACAAAATGGGAAGATGCTGATAATAACAGCAAAATGGAAAATATAAGAATTTCCAAGTAATGCTCAACTCAAGTGTGTGTGTGTGTGTGTGTGCGCGCGTTAAACTTCTTGTTGAATGATTTCAAATTATCTCTGAGTCTGAACTGAGGGAAAGGAAACCAAATTTTGAGCAGTCTCTCACGAGTTCAAAATACCAAATGAGGAGATTCTAAAAGAACAGACCGGTTTATGAAAGACTTGATGGGGGAGGGGCACAGCTAAGAATACTTGAGTGAGATTCTGTGATCCAAATTCGAGATAGAGCTTTTTGATAATGATAATTTGTCAGAGTAAGGTTGTGTAATCAAAATTTGAGAATGAGCTTTGTCAATCAATCAAGAATATTTGCATTAAGTTCTGTGATCAAAATTCAGAAACAACCTTTAATAATTGATAAAGAATATGTGAGTGAGGTTGTGTGATCCATCCAATTTGAGAATTAGCTTTGATAATAATGATTGAGAGCCTCTGGCCCTCTGTGGATCATGGCCGCGGGGCCAATTTTGCCTGGCCCCTTGGGGCCTCTGTGGGTCGTGGCCGCGGGGCCAAGTTGGCCTGGCCCCTTGGGGCCTCTGACCCTCTATGGATCGGGGCCAAGTTGGCCTGACCCCTCGGGGCCTCTGGCCCTCTATGGATCATGGCCGCGGGGCCAAGTTGGCCTGACCCCTTAGGACCTCAGGCCCTCTGTGGGTCGCGGCCGCAGGGCCAAGTTGACCTGGCTCCTTGGGGCCTCTTACCCTCTATGGATCGTGGCCGCGGGGCCAAGTTGACCTGGCCCCTTGGGGCCTCTGGCCTTCTGTGGCTCGCGGCCGCGGGGCCAAGTTGGCCTGGCCCTTTGGGGCCTCTGGCCTTCTGTGGGTCGTGGCCGCGGGGCCAAGTTGGCCTGGCCCCTTGGGGCCTCTGACCGTCTATGGATCGTGGCCGCGGGGCCAAGTTGACCTGGCCCCCTGGGGCCTCTGACCCTCTATGGATCGTGGCCGCGGGGCCAAGTTGGCCTGGCCCCTTGGGGCCTCTGACCGTCTATGGATCATGGCCGCGGGGCCATGTTGGCCTGGCCCCTTGGGGCCTCTGGCCCTCTGTGGGTCGCGGCCGCGGGGCCAAGTTGACCTGGCCCCTTGGGGCCTCTTACCCTCTATGGATCATGGCCGCGGGGCCAAGTTGGCCTGGCCCCTTGGGGCTTAAGATTATTATTTTTGCAAAAGTAGTTTTGCTTGGGTCGCGGCCGCGGGGCCAAGTTGGCCTGGCCCCTTGGGGCCTCTGGCCCCCTGGGCCTGGGCCCGGTAGGCCCGGTCATTAATCCACCTATGCGTTGCAACTGTAAAAACATTTATTTTTCTATTATCAGCTGAGCAGTATTTGAACATCTGGACATGTATCTGCCTTGTACAACTCTGTTACCCCCTACTACTAGATTAGTGGCTGTCAAACTTTCATCATGTACAACCTCAGAAAAAACTTGGCTTGCCGAGTACCACCATAATGACCAACATTAAAATACAGCAGCATAATAGGCTTGAGTATTTATTAAAAAGAAGTTGTTTTTTTTACTAAGTATATTTAATATTTTTGGCCTGTGTAACATTACACACAGTTTAAAGAGTAACATTGTATTTGGTTACAGGAAAATATGTATTTGGCATACCATTACCACAGTTTAAAAATCACTGTAATAGTCAATTTTCTAAAAAAAAAGTTATATATATATAATATGTAATGAAGTTCTCTTGATTACGACTTGTTTTGTGTTCAACGTGTCCAATATAAGGTGAGGTATTTGGAGCGTTATTTGATGGCTAAATATGCCTGTTAAAATGTGCTACTTCTATAAAATAAATAACTAAACCAGTAAAGCACTTGGAGAGCGCAAATCTGCCCCAAGGCATCCCTAATGTATAGTTTATGCAATTGGCCAACAGAGGACAGCAGAAGGCAATAGATCAGATCTGGATGTGGAGCCATCTGTTTCCTCTGCACAATTACGTAATGTATTGTGGCTAATTTTAGCATTATTTTACATTCCAGCAAACAAACCGAAACAAAAAACGGTAAAAACCTAAAACGCATGGATGATTGTTTGTCGACTGTATGGTGACATAATTACTTCCAACAATATGTGCTTTGACAAACTCATTTATGAATAATAAAAACTACAAAAGCACTTGTCCCAGGATATATTTCGAGCATTTTCTGAAAATGTGATCAAAATCTGTCCATATTATGTTGCTAACTAACATGGCAAAAAACATGAACTCATTTACGAGGGGAATAACAGCAATTCTACAATGGGAGCGTTTTTTGATATCCAAATCGATGTTTAGAAATGTAAAATAATTGTATTTTCTATACAGTTTTTTCCTTTACTAATGAAGACGATGTCCAGGAAACCCACAATAATGCGTCACTTTGGCCATATTTAAGACACAAAAATAATGCGTATAGAAAAAACACAGCTCAAAACCTTTGATTTTTATTGTTTACTCAGTACACCAACATCCAAACTGCTCTCGACATCTGAGACGTCCAACAGAAATTTAAGAAGATGCATTTAGGTGAGTTGAGTTCATGAAAAGTTTTACAGCACATAACTCGATATGTAACAGTATTGTAGATTT
The DNA here is from genome assembly GCF_033978785.1 of Entelurus aequoreus. Lineage (NCBI taxonomy): Eukaryota > Metazoa > Chordata > Actinopteri > Syngnathiformes > Syngnathidae > Entelurus > Entelurus aequoreus. The sequence continues at coordinate 57,143,415 of NC_084734.1, read as the reverse complement.
TGCGGTATTGCGGTTTCAAAATCGTCACAATAACGTCGTGACGCTCTATTCTGCCTATAGAGGCCTTAAAAACATCCAAACACCTCCATTAAGGTTTTATATACATGATGTAATTATACACTGTAATGTAGTGACAGGTACATTTCTAAGAACATTTAATATTTACGTATTTTGATAATTTTAAGCTTACGTGGCGCAATTATTTCAAAAACGCATCACGACTTTAGTTTTTTTTAACATCACTGATTATTACTCACTGCAGACTTTATGAGAGCCAACAAACATAATAAAACATCACGTACTGTACAATGTCTGCTGTCATTACAATGCAGACTGCTAGGATGTTCATACATTCCCATTTAGATGAAGAATGACTCATAATCCTTGCTAAGAAAAGGGGAGTGGAACCAAGCGTCTATTTGTGTGCTCCTCGTCATTTCCGAGTCTAAATTGGCTGTCAAAGTGTACCAACTTCTCAGAATACGTCCTCGTTTAGATTTGTTACACCTGTTAGGGACCAGCTAGTTAATGTGAGAAAGGATCCTGCAATGCAGAAACTTCATGGCAGCTTCATCAGTTAAAGACCTTCTTTGTGGCGATCTGTCGCATCACATCTTATGTTTCCTTAGTTTGTGTTTATTTCCTGTGTAGCGCACTTAATCTTGGTTCCTTTTCCTGCATGTCACTCTGAGCGCTCTTTCCCCCTCTGCCTGGCCACACCTGGTAGTGATTGTCAATCAACTGGCTTCTATAAATGCCTGCCTCGCCCTTTGGTCAGGGGTTGAGGATTGTTTTGTGTTAAATGTCACATAATGTCTGGCTCTCCTTGTATGCTGTTTATTGCTTACGAGCACTTCCCTGCTGCACCATGTGCCTTTTTGTGGACATTAAAAGACTCTTAAATGTACATCGCCCTCCTGTCTCCTGCATCTTGGGGTCACAACTACCGCAGTCATGCGAGTCCTTGACATTATTTCATTAAAAATACGTGTATTATATTGTACCTGTCTTGGACACCATTTTGATATACCATTTAGTTGTAGACCTCCAATATACACATTTGAATGAGTATTTTTTTTTTTTTTTTTTTTGAGAAAAACATACAGTTTTCTGTATACTTACTATATACTATACTTACTGCCACCAAGTTTTAAGCAACACAATGACTTGCAGTTCATTAGAACATTTCAAAAACCTTCCTCTACGACATTGTGATTGCATTTGTATCCAAATATTGGGGTATTTTTTAAGTACATTTTATTTTTGCAAGCAAATAATTAACCTTTGATTAATTATAATCAATCACGGTTTAAAAGTGTGATTAATCTGATTGAAAGAGTATGTACTTGACATACCTTATATATATATATATATATATATATATATATATATATATATATATATATATATATATATATATATATATGTATATATATATATATATATATATATATATATATATATATATATATATATATATATATATATATATATATATATATATATATATATGTATGTATGACCTGACAGACTGCTTGGCTGCTGTGTCAACTTTCTACCATTAGAGGATGCTAACAGACTATAATATGGCAGTAGAAATGTTGGTTTACATAACCTTATGTGGACATACATCACTCTTTTTTTCTGTTTGTTGTTGTAACAAAAGCTTAATACACAATTCTAACTAGCTGCTTACACATCGTCATCTTGTACATTAGTACAAATAAAATGTTCAAAAACATACCATTTGAACATACCGTATGATCAGAGGTGGGTATAGTAGTCAAACATTTTCCTTAAGTAGTACTGTTACTTAATAGAATGTAAATTCAACATAAGAGGCGGGTTGTAAGTAGCTTTCAAGTAACATGCATTGAAGTCATCCTGTTAGTTTTTAAAATAATAAACTGATGCTCACCTCAATCACCTGTAACAGGGTGGTCCTAGCCAGAAACCGTATATTCTATAAATATATTGTTATATTTTGATTGAAATTATATATTTATTATTTACATTGTTGAAATGTTTTTCATATTCTGTTTGGCCAGTAAGACTTGCAAAGAGAGACATTATTTTCTTTTAGCCAGATTTTTTTCTAATACCCAAGAAACATATCATATCAATCATTTTATTCCAGATATTTCAAAATGATGTTCTCACCATTGAATCTTATTGACAGTATATTTATTTTAGGCATAAAACAAGTTGTGTAACCTCTGAGAAGCTTATCTGAATGTTTTGTAATATATATATTTTTTGTCTGATAATAAGTTTTTGAACACACACTGAAATGAAACTCTGTAATGTCTATTTAAACTTTTACACTACTTGACTTTCCTTGATGAAAAGTCAGCAAGTCTTGTGAAATCTGTTTGCTATTCATCTTCTGGCTAATGTTAGCATATAGCAGCTAAACAAACAAAAAAACACATCTCCAACTTACCACAGCATGTTTTCTTTAGTTAGAAGTGGAATTGTTGGAGGCTGAAATGTGAACATTTCTACTGACACAGATGACTGCACATGACATTCTTTTTCACACTGAGTAAGTAAACATTGAAGAGTTGGGCTGCCTGTCTGATCAATAAATAATAAATAGATATAATGGTCCATCCAACCATCCATCTTCTTCCGCTTACCTGAGGCCGGGTCGTGGGGGCAGCAGCCTAAGCAGGGAAGCCCAGACTTTCCTCTCCCCAGCCACTTCGTCCAGCTCCTCCCGGGGGATCCCAAGGCGTTCCCAAGCCAGCCGGGAGACATAGTCTTCCCAATGTGTCCTGGGTCTTCCCCGTGGCCTCCTACCGGTTGGACGTGCCCCAAACACCTCCCGAGGGAGGCGTTCGGGTGGCATCCTGACCAGATGCCCGAACCACCTCATCTGGCTCCTCTCGATGTGGAGGAGCAGTGGCTTTACTTTGAGCTCCCCCCGGATGGCAGAGCTTCTCACCCTATCTCTAAGGGAGAGCCCCGCCATCCGGCGGAGGAAACTCATTTCGGCCGCCTGTACCCGTGTTCTTGTCCTTTCGGTCATAACCCAAAGCTCGTGACCATAGGTGAGGATGGGAACGTAGATCGACCAGTAAATTGAGAGCTTTGCCTTCCGGCTCAGCCCCTTCTTCACCACAACGGATCGATACAGCATCCGCATTACTGAAGATGCCGCACCGATCCGCCTGTCGATCTCACGATCCACTTTTCTCTCACTCGTGAACAAGACTTCTAGGTACTTGAACTCGTCCACTTGGGGCAGGGTCTCCTCCCCAACCCGGAGATGGCACTCCACCCTTTTCCGGGTGAAAACCATGGACTCGGACTTGGCGGTGCTGATTCTCATCCCAGTCGCTTCACACTCGGCTGCTAACCGATCCAGTGAGAGCTGAAGATCCTGGCCAGATGAAGCCATCAGGACCACATCATCTGCAAAAATCAGAGACCTAATCTTGCAGCCACCAAACTGGATCCCCTCAACGCCTTGACTGCGCCTAGAAATTCTGTCCATAAAAGTTATGAACAGAATCGGTGACAAAGGGCAGCCTTGGCGGAGTCCAACCCTCACCGGAAACGTGTCCGACTTACTGCTGGCAGTGCGGACCAAGCTCTGACACTGATCGTACAGGGAGCGGACAGCCACAATCAGACAGTCCGATACCCCATACTCTCTGAGCACTCCCCACAGGACCTCCCGAGGGACACGGTCGAATGCCTTCTCCAAGTCCACAAAGCACATGTAGACTGGTTGGGCAAACTCCCATGCACCCTCAAGAACCCTGCCGAGAGTATAGAGCTGGTCCACAGTTCCACGACCAGGAAGAAAACCACACCGAGGTTCGTCAATCCGGCGTAGCCTCCTCTCCAGTACACCTGAATAGACCTTACCGGGAAGGCTGAGGAGTGTGATCCCACGATAGTTGGAACACACCCTCCGGTTCCCCTTCTTAAAGAGAGGAACCACCACCCCGGTCTGCCAATCCAGAGGTACCGCCCCTGATGTCCACGCGATGCTGCACACAGCATCCAGAGCCTTAAGGAACTCCGGGCGGATCTCATGCCACCGAGGAGCTTTTTAACTACCTCAGCCCCAGAAATAGGAGAGCCCACCACAGATTCCCCAGGCACTGCTTCCTTATAGGAAGACATGTCGGTGGTATTGAGGAGGTCTTCGAAGTATTCCCTCCACCGATCCACAACATCTGCAGTCGAGGTCAACAGAACACCATCCGCACCATACACGGTGTTGACAGTGCACTGCTTCCCCTTCCTGAGGCGGCGGATGGTGGTCCAGAATCGCTTCGAAGCCATCCGACTTAAAACATACATTTACATAACTTCCTGACACCTGTCCAACCAGAATACTTTTGCTCACAAGTCCAGCACAGACACAGTGTGCCACAAGGATTGTGGGATATTTGCCATGATTTTTGTATTTGTGTTTGAGCAGGAAGGGGCTATAGGAACTCTTCCACACAAAGTAACTCCAACAATACTTTTTCTGGTAACCATTTATTAGGGAATAATTCTCACTTATGATCAAAGTGTCCCCTCACCAATGTTAGATTTATGATCATAACCACCTTGCGTTGGGGTCACATTGGAGCACTGGTTGTGCTCTCAGGATGCAGAAGGACAGGCAGCGTCTGCAGCAGTGTGCAGGTAAGAGGCTTTTAATGAGTGATTTAGGCAAAATACAAAAATTAAGCTACTTAGCTTCACCTGATAAGCAGGAAGGAAAGGTAGTTGCATGAAGCTAGTGTCATACACTGAAAAATGAAGCAAATATTTGTTGTTTTATTTTAGATAGTCTTGAAATGTATTTGAGTGAAATTTCATTTTTTACACTGTTTTTGAGTCTCTGCATTGTATTTTTCATATATAGTGTGACAAAAAAGAACGCTGTGTATGGTAGTGCGAGCAGCATTCATGTAGGAGCCTTTGTCATGGCAGCTGTTGTGCCAGGATTGTTCTGAGGGGGAACTTGCACCCGCATTTCAGACGAAATCTGGATGAAGAACTGAGTGCTCCGTGTCTGACTTCCTGTTCTCATCTTATCTGTATCTACAGATACTGTATTTTGCTACCATGGCACCATATTCTGGGACCCGTAAGATTAGCATACTAAGTAGTAGCAGAGGCAGAATCAAAGTAATGGTCGCCAGTGGCAAACAACAAGAAAGTAGCATGTAGTAAAGATGGACCAATAAAGGGGAGTGAAAAATGGCAGATGTAGGTGGAGACACTAATCAACAAACAGAGACAGGTGTGTGGGCTCAGGCGCTCCTAGCAACAAGTACATGAACAAAGGAGGACTAGGCGTGCTGGCAACATAAATCTACAATAAACTCAGAAAAATAACAACAGAACCAACACGGAACATGACGGGGAGCGGCCAGTCTTGACAAATAAGGAGAAATAACTGTTTTTTGTATTTGTGCTTTCCTTCTTGTTGGAGGTAGCTGTAAAAATAAATGCTCCATGTGGATGATAAAGAGAGCAAAATGCTGCAGAATCTGAAGGCATGATTAGAATTATTCAGAATATTAAACGTGTTTGGAGCTGAAACGAGGACCCTAAAAACATCTGTTGGATGTCACTCAAAGTGGCATCATTATAACATGTCCCAGGGATATAAGTGTGCTGCTGTATAAATATATATATATATAAATAATCATTTGAGTTTGGGGTGATTGACATCTCCTCTCTCACTCACCTTTCCTGTGACTTTTTTGTAGGCAGAAACTGCCAGAGTTGAAAGGCATAAACTTCCAACAGTTCATAATAATTATATTCAACCGTAAAAATATTTCATGTTTTAAGCCTGTCAAGTTTTATCACTCACTACATATTTGTTTTAAAGTTTAAATGGATTGAAGGAATGTTTTGGTACTTTGAACATGTGTCCAAAATAATAAAAAGAATAACATAAATGAAATGACTTTGTTGTGCATACAAACATCAATATTTCATACTATGTAATTATCACTAATCTATAACTAATAAGTCCAAAGTGACAGTTTCTCTGCTGCCCAGCCAAGTGCGATAGTGACCCTCCGAGCATATTGCCTGAAAAGAGTCCACTCTTCTCCTCATTACTCTCATTTTGGGAGACAGCATAACTAGGAATATTTGCTTGTTCAACGCCATTACTCACTGCTATCCAACTTTATTGCTATCCTATATAACAGGGGTCACCAACCTTTTTGAAACCAAGGGCTACTTCTTGGGTACTGATTAATGCGAAGGGCTACCAGTTAGATACACACTTAAATAAATTGCCAGAAGTAGCCAATTTGCTCAATTTACCTTTAACTCTGTTATTATTAATAATTAATGATATTTATCTTTGTGGAAACACTGATCATCTTAATGATTTCTCACAATAAATATATATAGAAACAGATAAATATCAATATGCAACACTTTATTTTTATATTTTCTCTAAGTGCACATTTTTCAAATTGAACATTTTCAAATGATCACTTCTAAGACAGTCTTGTGAAATCACAATATCCCATTTTAACTAGCTAGCCACTAACATTTTTTAACAAATCATGAATTACTTTGCACCATGTTTGTACAAATAATAACTCATGTAAAATACAAAAGTAAACTCTCAAATTTTTAAATCATGTCACACTTAGAACTGGACACCAAATCTGTTATCTGTTTCTTTGTCAGTTAGTGGGAAGCCTGGCATTGCATGCTGTTAACTAGTGTGTTGTACTCTGGTGTGTAACTTGACACTGCAACTCTGAGTGAGTCTTGCAGATGTGCATCAGTGAGGCGTGTTCTGTGTTTGTTCTTGATGAAGTTCATGTCAGAAAAGGCTGATTCACAAAGATAAGATTTTTCCTCATTGTTTGCAGAACCTTCTTAATCTTTTGGACATATTTTCACAGCAATCTGGCCTTAAGCTTGATTATGATAAATGTAAAATGTTAAGGATCGGAAATCTAAAGGGAACGTCCTTTCGAATGGAATGCAAAGTGCCTGTTTTGTGGACAGATGGACCAGTTAACATACTTGGTGTTGTTGTCCCAGAAAATCTGGAAGATCTAGGCTCCGTAAATTATGATAATCGACTAAGAAAGCTGGACAAAATTATGCAATTATGGAAAGGGAAATCCCTAACCTTGTATGGTAAAATGTCTATTGCCAACTCGTTAATTATTCCTCAATTTATTTATTTGTTTTTGTCATTACCAGCTCCATCACAAAACTTTTTTAAGATTTATGAGCGGAGGGTCTTCGATTTTGTCTGGAACGGCAAACCAGAAAAGATTAAAAGAAAGGTTTTGTACAAAGAGTATGAATATGGGGGCCTGAAACTTCTCAACCTTGAAGCTATGTGTTTGTCTTTAAAAGTATCAATTGTTCCAAAGATGTATTTACACATTGAGTGGTACACAAATGTCCTGTTGGACAAAAAAACATGTACTGTATCAAAAGAAATTGTATCCTTTTTTACAAGTGATCCCCTCCCAGAGAGTCTGCTGGGAAACATAAAGGGAACAATCCACTCATAGTGGTGTTTTCAATTTTATGTGCCAGAAAAAAGAGACGATGGGGGAGGTTGTTTGGGTTGATGCACTGATTGAAAGTGTATCTTGTGTTTTTTCTATGTAGATCTAATTTAAAAAAAAAAAAAAATAAAAAAAAAAATAATTTTTTTTTTTTTAAATTTTTTATTTTTTTTTATTTTTTTTTTTAGAACAGTCCCGCGGGCGACTCATCTGGTCCTCACGGGCGACCTGGTGCCCGCGGGCACCGCGTTGGTGACCCCTGCTATATAAGATCCTCCACAGAACACATTACACAGGATGCTCAAGATACGTCTACATCAGCCAAACACTTGCACATAATGTGCAGATAATTATTTCTATGCTATGCGGCTCTGTGCTCCTGTTCAGCACTTCTGTTATGCAAAACCCACTTGTTTACCTATTGGTACCCGTTTTTGTGTATTTTGGATCTGCACAAGTCCCGAAAATTTGAAATCAAACCATGGAGGCTTTGATTGATTGATTGAAACTTTTATTAGTAGATTGCACAGTGAAGTACATATTCCGTACAATTGACCACTAAATGGTAACACCTGAATAAGTTTTTCAACTTGTTTAAGTCGGGGTCCACTTAAATTGATTCATGATACAGATATATACTATCAAATATATACTAACATCATAATACAGTCATCACACAAGATAATCATCAGAGTATATACATTGAATTATTTACATTATTTACAATCCGGGGTGTGGGATATGGCGGGGGGGGGGGGGGGGGGGGGTTAAGTTTGGTTGGTATCAACACTTCACTTCAGAGTAAAAATAATATAAAACTGGTGAAGTTAAATGGAAAATAACTTTATAGTATAATCACTGAATACATATAACAATTGAATACATTTTTTTTCCTTCTACATTTTTTTTCTTTCCATGATGGCAGGTGAGGTGCCTCACCTGCCGCACGTCACTGTATTTTTTCCATTACTTTCGAAATAGAACTGAGAATAGAAACAGGTCGGTAGTTGCCAGGTTCTAATTTGCTTCCTTTTTTAAGGAGGGGAGTTACTCTTGCTATTTTGAAATCTTTTGGTACTTGGCCTTGAGTAATTGAGAGGTTTATTATGTGCGTGATGATCGGGGCAATGATGGAGGCAGAGTCCCTGAGAAACCTGGAGGGGATATTATCAAGACCGGTGGCCTTGTTTGGGTGGAGCGTGCTCAATTTTTTAATCACCTTGTCAGCTGAGACCATTTCTAATTGGAAATCGTTGTTGGATACTCCTAGCTTTCTGTAGAAGGCTTTAATGTGTTCTACACCAAAGCGACCAGAGTGGTGGGACAGCTTGTTGACTAGAGTTGTGGCTATGCTGGTGAAAAAGGTGTTAAGTCTCCTGACTACCTCCATTTTGTCTGTAATGAGGGAGTCACCCTCCTTGATGTTGATGTTGGTGAGTCTGGTTTTAAGTTTCTGGCTGCAACCAGGAAGCTGGTTGTTGAGGATTTTCCAGAGCTCACGTGGCTTATTTGTGTTTTCCTCTATTTTGTCGGTAATGTAATTTTTTTTCAAGGATTTAGTCAGGTTAGTTGTCTTATTTCTTAATTTATTGCATTGCTTTTTGAGTGTTGAAAGGAGTGATTTGAGGTTATTATTGGGTTGTTTATCTACTTCGGTTTTGCACTTTTGGTATTCGGAGTATTTTCTGTCTCTGTCTTTTATGGCAGCTAATAGGTCTGGATTCATCCACGGTTCAGAGCGGGCTTTGATCCTGACTGTTCTAACGGGAGCCATATAATTTAGTATCGCTAGGAACGCTGTTTTGAAGCGATCCCAGGCATCTTCGACCAGGTTGCTCGTGAGCACAGGGGACCAGTACCACTCACCTAATTTAAAGTTGAAATTATCACTGGAGTATGTTTTAACGGATCTGGATTGAGCTGTTATGTGGCCATTGGCGTAGATACAGTGGCGGACCGTGCGTTTCTCACCTAGGCCTTCAGTGATGTCCTACTTAGTCCGACGTCACCTCTCAAAATACCGTACTTTATGTCACTACATGGACACGGCTGGAGATACTATACAGAAACACACTTGCACACTACTGCGCATTGAATCCCCTCAACAGTGTACAAAACAGTCTATTTTTCGGCGCATTTAACACTTAAACTCGCTTCAGCAATTAAAACATATCTTACGTGGTACTGTCAAAATGAAAATGATTGTATCAAACAAATGAAACATGAAAAAATTAAGAAATAAGATATTTAAACTCACAATTTGTAGCACCCAATCGACCCATTTGGTTGTAGTCGATTGATTCGTGTAAAAGTCTCGGGCAAACCATTACACCGCCGGGACAGCTTCCGGTGTCGGCCAACCTTGTCTCACAAGATGTAGTTTCTCTTCTGTCCTTCTTGAAAATTGTTATCACCTTCTGTCAGGTTCAAAAAATTGTTATCACCTTCTGTCAGGTTCAAACACTGATGACATCTATTAAACAAGACAAGAGGCAAAGAATCAAACAGAGATAATTAAATTTGGACTCAATATTGACGAGAAACATGGCGACTGTACTCTCTGTACAGTCTTCAACCATGCTCTGCCACAAGATTGCACTCCTTCTTTATTTGACTTTCTCCCCCCACCTGACCACAGCTGCTTCCAGAGGGAAGTGGGTCGTAAACAGCGTTGCCTTCGGTTACCGAACAGTTCAAAGAGAGTTCCATAAAATAGTTCAAAAAGAGTTCCATAAAATAGTTCAAAGAGAGTTCTATAAAATAGTTCAAAAAGAGTTCCATAAAATAGTTCAAAGAGAGTTCCATAAAATAGTTCAAAAAGAGTTAGTAAAATAGTTAAAAAAGAGTTTGTCTGGAAGTTGAGCAGATCCTGCCAACTGTCTGCTTTAAAGTCACAGTGGAGTTTTACGAGCCTTCTTCCTCTTGGTAGGCCTCAAAGACAGCCCCTGTCCTTATGCCTAGAACTTATTTCATCACAAAGTTTTTTGTGATAACTTACAAACAATTATTCTAACACTGTGGCAAATGCAAGAAACACAGCGTTGTTTCTTTGAGGTCTTTATTGTAAGACTGCCAACATAAGAATGCACAATAAAACACAATATGCACATTTATAGTGTGCCCAAGAACGTACATAAAACCACACCCATTCTGCTGAGTGTGAGCATGGTCCTAGTGCCTGCCACACAGCCCCACCCCCGAACACCCAGACAGCAAGTTATGGGGAAAAAGAAAACCTGTCAGGGGGCCTCACTCGCCTGCCGTAACGGCTACAATGTCCATCCCGCGAAGCGGGTGTGCCTTGTGGAGCAGAACAAAAATCAGGCGAAAGACATTCAACCCGAACAGATTTTGGGGGGCAACCTCGGCGGGGGACTTGGCCCGGCAGTATTTCTTCACCTGCAACACAATGCGCCGGTTTAAGTCTGTCCAGAGAAACGCATTCCCTGCGCCCGCCCATATCCAGCACAAAGTTTTTAGGACCGCGTTCCAGCACCCTAAATGGGCCATCGTAAGGCGGTTGGAGGGGCGAACGGTGGGCGTCGTGACGTACGAAGACAAAACGGGCAGATTTAAGCTCCGATGGCACAAACGACTTAGGGAAACAGTGGTGAATCGGGCCGGGAGCCAAGGACCCCCTCGACAAAAAGGGAAACGGTCGCGGGGTCCAACCCTCAGGTAAAAATTCCCCCGGAACGCGGAGTGGCTGACCGAACACCAATTCAGCGGGGGCCGCTGCAAGATCCTCTTTAGGGGCTGAGCGCAACCCGAGCATAACCCAAGGTAAACGGTCAATCCAATTGCTATCAACGAGCGCCGCACGCAAAGCCGCCTTAAGCGACCGGTGAAAACGTTCACATAAGCCGTTAGCTTGGGGATGGTAGGCTGTAGTACGGTGCACCTGCACACCCAAGGACTGGGCCAACGCTGACCAAAGCTCTGACACAAACTGGGATCCCCTGTCCGAGGTGATATCAGACGGCGTGCCAAAACACGCAACCCAGGCTGACAGAAACGCGCGAGCAACGTCTACCGAGGCAGTGGAGGAAAGAGGAACCGCTTCCGGCCATCTGGTGGTACGATCTACCATCGTTAGCAAATGTGTATAACCCTGCGACGGAGGGAGGGGGCCAACTAAGTCTACATGCACGTGGTCAAACCGCCTGACCGGAATCGGAAATGGTTCGAGGGCCGCCTTTGTGTGCCGGTGGACCTTGGCGCGCTGACATGCCACGCATGCGGCTGCCCACTGCCTAACATCCTTCCTAAGGCCAGGCCAAACAAACTTGGCACCAACCAACTTGACGGAAGCCCGAACGCCAGGGTGCGACAGGGAGTGTATTGCGTCAAAAACCCGGCGGCGCCAGTCTACCGGAACAACCGGCCGAGGGCGGCCAGTGGAAACATCGCAGAGGAGGGCGGGACCGCCATCCTGAACTACCACCTCCTCGAGCACTAACACCCGTTTGAGTGCGCGGATGTCGGGGTCGTCGGGCTGGTCAGCGGCCATTCCCGAAAAATCTAAACCGAGCTGCACGGGGCACACGAGTACGCGTGAGAGACAGTCAGCCACAGGGTTGACCTTACCGGCCACATGCTGAATGTTCGTAGTGAACTCAGAGATGGCCGACAAGTGACGCTGCTGACGGGCTGACCAAGGCTCTGTGACCTTTGACATGGCAAACGTCAGGGGTTTGTGGTCAACAAAAGCCGTGAAGGACCGACCTTCCAACAGAAAACGAAAATGGCGTGTTGCAAGATACAGTGCCAACAACTCTCGGTCAAATACACTGTACTTCCGCTCGTTATCTCGCAGTTTACGACTGAAGAACGCAAGGGGCTGCCATACATTCGCCACTCGCTGCTCAACTACAGCGCCCACGGCGACATCAGACGCGTCCGTTGTCAAAGCCACGGGCGCCGCGGAAACAGGGTGGGCGAGGAGAGCAGCCTCTGCGAGCGCGGATTTAGCCCTATGAAAAGCTTGGACTCGCTGAGGAGACCATTCGAGGGAATCGCTTGCCTTTTTGTTCCGTAGGGCACCATAAAGAGGCTGCAGGAGGTGGGCAGCGCGAGGAAGGAACCGATTATAAAAATTAATCATGCCCAAAAATTCCTGCAGAGCTTTGACAGTGGAGGGACGAGGAAAATCTGCCACCACATGCACTTTTGAAGGCAAAGGGATCGCACCCAGCGATGAAATACGGTGACCTAAAAAATCAATCTCTGACAGCCCAAACTGACATTTAGAAGGATTGACGATCAGGCCGTGCTCGTCAAGACGTGTGAACACCTGTGTTAGGTGTGACTGGTGCTCCTCGGCTGAAGGACTCGCCACCAAAATGTCGTCCAGATAAACAAACACAAAATTGAGGCCGCGCAAAACTGAGTCCATTAATCTCTGAAAGGTTTGTGCTGCCCCCTTCAGGCCAAAAGGCATACGCAGGAACTCAAAAAGCCCAAACGGGGTTATTACTGCGGTCTTGGGCACGTCCTCGGCACGCACCGGCACCTGGTGATAACCACGAACTAAGTCTACCTTCGAGAAAATGGCGGCGCCAGCCAGGCGCGCCGAAAAGTCCTGGATGTGCGGAATAGGGTAGCGGTCGTGCGTTGTGATGTTGTTAAGGCGGCGAAAATCCCCACAAGGCCGCCAGGAACCGTCTGACTTGGGCACCATGTGCAAGGGCGAGGCCCACGGGCTATTAGAATGCCTAACGATGCCTAAACGCTCCATAGTAGCAAACTCCTCTTTAGCAATGGTCGATTTAGCCGCGTCAAGACGGCGCGCGCGCGCAAAAACTGGCGGGCCCATCGTGGGAATGAAATGTTCGACACCGTGTTTAGTGTCCGCGGTGGAAAAAGCGGGAGTGATTAATGACGGAAAATCCGCCAGCAAACGCTGAAAAACGTCACCAGATACCAAATAATTAGCGTGTGTTAACGGTCCAAGTCCCCCCGCCTTACATGTGAAAGTTGAAAAAGACACAGCATCAATCAATCGGCGGTTAGCAACATCAACAAGCAGTCCATTAGCACACAGAAAATCCGCGCCAATAATGGGAACCGTGATGGCGGCGATGATAAAGTCCCACTGGAATTTGCGTCCATGAAAGCACACAGTCACCAACCTGGAGCCGAAAGTGTCGATCGACGAGCCGTTGGCTGCATTCAGCAGCGGCCCGCAGCCACCTGTCGCCCTGTCCGCGTCCGTGGCCGGTAACAGGCTGACTTGCGAACCGGAGTCCACCAGGAAACGTCTCCTTGATGACGAGTCAGCGATGAAGAGCAGCTCACTTGCTTCGCCGGCGCCCACAGCTGCTACTGAACGCTGGCATTGGAGTTTCCCGGGGCCGTGAAGGAGCATGGAGGGACACACCGTCGAGCTTTGGCGCCAAAACGTTGATGGAAGAAGCACTGGCTCGCTTCGCGCCTTTTCCGGGTAGCGACTCCCGCCACCACTGCTGGGTCCGCGTTCTCCATCGTCTGCAGGGGGGGCGCTTCTACGCTCTGCACGGCAAACCGTCTGGAAGCCAGAAGCACCCGGTCAGCTTCTTCAGCCAAGCCCCGGTAGTCGCCGGAGGCCAGAGAAGCGGAGTTAGCCAACACCGCACGGGCCGCAGGTGGTAGCTGCCGCAAGAAAAGATGCGGGAAAATGAACCCGCCCTCCTCGGAGCCCAGCAGCGACAGCATACTGTCCATCAGATCCAAGGCGGTGCTATCGCCCAAACCGGGCAGGGAAAGAAGTCTATCTGCCCTCTCAGCGTCAGTTAGAGTAAATCTCCGAAGCAGAAGATTCTTGAGTGCAGCGTACTTGCCGCGCTGTGGAGGCGTTCGCAACAGCTGCATGGCGCGGCGAGTGGTCGCCTGGTCGAGGGCTGTTACGACCAAGTAATACCGGGAGTCGTCGCCGGCGATTCCTCGCAGGTGGAAAAGTGCCTCGATGTGCTGGAACCATGGAACCATGATGCCGGGTCGCTCTGCCAGAACTCGGGGGTTGCAGGTTGCTGGAGTTGGGGCGACATGGCCGATGAAGACAGCTTCCTCTTCTGCGTGAAACATTGTCGGGGTCACCAATGTGGCAAATGCAAGAAACACAGCGTTGTTTCTTTGAGGTCTTTATTGTAAGACTGCCAACATAAGAATGCACAATAAAACACAATATGCACATTTATAGTGTGCCCAAGAACGTACATAAAACCACACCCATTCTGCTGAGTGTGAGCATGGTCCTAGTGCCCGCCACAACACCTTCTTTTTGAGTTTTCTGTGGCTTTCTTTGGCTTCCTGTTTTCGCAACTTGTGACTGGATACTCACTTGGGACTCCCAAGTGAGTATCCAATCACAGGACGAGTAAATGTCAGGGCCAGCTAGAAGGCTTTACTGACAACAACTTGTGATCTGATTGGCTATGGCAACTGTCTATCAACTGTATGTGTCGTTCACTTACAGTGCACAGACGCACGCATTGTTGATTCTGAAGGCCCCGGGCATATTTGGTACAGCATGGCAACATAAGCTAGCTGAATTCTGATTGGATACAAACTCTAACCTAAAAACAACAGCACTGGAGGGGGCATAATATGACATGAAGAGAATATGAATACTTTTAGATATTTAAAGTACCAATTATTGTGACACACACACTAGGTGTGGTGAAATTTGTCCTCTGCATTTGACCCATCCCCCTGATCAGCCCCTGGGAGGTGAGAGGAGCAGTGGGCAGCAGCGATGCTGCGCCCGGGAATAATTTTTTGGTGATTTAACCCCCAATTCCCCTTTGAGACACTTGTGATTTAGGGCTATATAAATAAACATTGATTAAATGATTGATTGAATTCCAACCCTTGATGCTGAGTGCCAAGCAGGGAGGTAATGGGTCCCATATTTATAGTCTTTGGTATGACTCTGCCGGGGTTTGAACTCACAACCTACTGATCTCAGGGCAGACACTCTAACCACTAGGCCACTGAGTAATAAAAAATTACTTTTATCTTTAATTATGATCATGATTTCTGGTTATGTTAGGCCGGCAGAGAAGGCCTTGCTGGCCCTGACGGCACACCACTGTGTAGATATAACCGCCATGCGGAGATGCGGCTAAAGAGAGTCACCGTTGTAGCCTTCAAAGCCCTCTAAAACAACTTCAAAACCCTCCATCAACGTTTTATATACACACTGCAAGTCTATATATAATGTAGTAACAGACACGTTCATAATAATATGTAATATGTTCAATATTTATCGTATTTTGATAGTTTTAATCATTTCCGGGACTGATTTTTTCCGGGCATTGATTTCTGTTTCCATGGCAGCGCATGCCTGACTTCTGGCAACATGTGTGTTCCTACTTCTGGAATCAAACACAAGTGTGTTTTCTAATTATGGCAGACTTGTCAACCGCCAACAAAGACGACTATTTTTGGATAAATGAGGATTCACATCCTTATGCTGCGTGCCGGGGGAGGGGTATGAAAGCGATTTTGACACTATAAATATGGAACTAGGAGACAAGATATTTCAACTAAAATGGATCGCTTACCCAAAGTCAACAGGAAACGTCACCAGCCAGCTCGACCAAACGAACAACGAGTGAGTCACGTTAATATTGATCATGATACAAGCAGCACGTCATGCGTGTTAGTACAACTACAGTACATACACTGCATGGCTAGCTCAGCTGTGTACAATCAAAACATGAAATAATACTTTACAGATACTGTAATATGATTGTTCATGTTTTTCAGTCAGTACAAATTAGTGTTCTATCACAGTGTTGTGCATTACAAAACTCAAACGCATTTTGTGTTGTTGTGGGACAGGCCTGGCCAACCCGCGGCTCGTGAGCCTCATGCAGCTCTTTGGCTGGTTTCATGCAGCTCTTAACTCTGTTATGAGAGTAGCGTATGTGTGTGCCTGGCCCTTTAAGATATGACAGCATGTGAGGTGAGTGGCGTCAGTGAGTGGGTGGGCGAGAGAGGTGAGGGAGCGGTAACAGTGAGTGGTGAAGGTGCTAGTAGCTTGGTGGATGGCTGCGTGAAAGACACCAATAAAGTCACAAAGTTGCAACAAACAGCCGGCCTCGTCAATCACCCTCGAGTCCGGAGCTGTAAAGACCCACTGCCGGGTAAAGTGAAGGGTGTTACCCCCGAAGTACATCGGCCCTGGAGGAACGTCTCCCCTGCGCTCCTTGACTACGGTCTGGGAGCTGGAAGCAGGAAAGGTGTAACAACTCTATTAGTGCCTTAGTGTTTACCACAAAGTCTTTATTTTGACCACCCCACGCGGTAAACTTGTCTGAGTGCAAACTGAGGCAGTATTTTTCATTAATAAAACTTTCGGCGAATCAAAATTTATGACCAATAAAAACGCAATAAACGGGGACGGAAATTTGACCCGGCAAATAGAAACAAAAGAAAACACTGGCGGAAAACGATAATTGATACAATAAAAAAAACAAGCAAACCGGGCGGTATGAAAAAAAAAAAAATCTGCGTCCGGGTGACACGCGGGCTTCAGGAATTGCGCGTCCTTTCTGATTTCAATGCGTAAAAAGACACAAAAAGTGCGGTAACGCCAACACTGCTTGACAGTATAACAAAATAAGTCACACTTATATTCTGTAACATTCACAGTTTTAGAAAAAGTGCAGAGGTAGAAATATTCCAAATAACCTCTTGTATACAATGTAAACATAAATAATGCCTCAAAACAAGTTAATTATTTGAGTTATATATATATATAACTCAAAATGCCAGACATTTGAGGCATTTAAGAAACCCCGACCGGACAGCCCCGCAAAAGAGGACATGTCCGGGGAAAAGAGGACTTATGGTAAGTCTAACATAAGAAGAAGAAGCCTGTTTGAGTGACGTCAAACGTGCATGTGCGTGAAATCACAGTATTGAAAATGTCCTTTTTGCTGATGTTGCTCTGTTGTTGTTGTTGTTGTTGTTGTGTTTGCTGTTGTTGTTTTTGTCTCTCTGTCTAATCCCCCTCTTGTCCCCACAATTCCCCCCTCTGTCTTCCTTTTTCTCTCTTTCTATCCCCTCCTGCTCCGGCCCGGCTGCACCAAATGATACTATAAATACATTTAATAAAGTCAAAATACAAGTAAGGCAAGAAGAGAAGTATCTTACACTTCTCTTTTGTAAAGTAAATCTGAACAGCCGATATGGGCATCTACATCTGCTATATGATTTGCCCGAGAAGCTGGGCAGGACATTATAAAAAAAGAAGAAAAAAAAAGAAAAAAAAGAAAAGAAATCACAGAAGTAAACAATTTGTGACAAGTTCGCTCTCAAAATGGCAGGGAAAAAAAGCACAGCAAAACGAAAATATGAAAAAGAACACAGGACATTTTAACAGAGTGGGAGAGTTTTTTTGTTGAACGTAATGGCAAGCCATTCTGCCTTATATGTCAGGCATCATTAGCGCACTTCAAAGCTTCAAATCTTCAGCGTCACTTCAGTTCACTCAATGCTAACATCGACCAGGAATTTCCAAAAGGGACAGAACTTCGCAAGCACACGTTGGCCAATTTGAAAAGTCAGGCAGAAACAGTTCTTCCAAAAATGTACAAAACACTCAGATAAATCTGGCTGAGCAGAGGTCTGTGTGTGTGTGTGTGTGTGTGTGTGTGTGTTTGTGTGAGGAAGGGATGGGGTGATGTTCATGTGTGCCCATGTGTAGGATGTGGCTCTTTGCAGTAACCCAGTAACAAAAAGTGTCTCTTAGTCTCTGACTGGTTGGCCACCCCTGTTGTAGAAGCTAGCTTATCTCTTGCCGTAGTTATTTTTGATGGCTAATACCTTAGCACGTTGATGTGCTACTACGATAGAAAAAAAGAGTTCCTCAGTGTTCGCTCTTGTAATAACAATATCGCTACAGCCTGGTTGTTTTACAGGTTATGGAACGTAAATGAAGTATTGTTGACAGTTTTTGAATGCATTTGAAAGTGATGTGTAGGTAGAATTGATTGCTCCCATTAGCTGCATTGCTAGCCACCAAGAACAAACAGATTTGTATATGTTAGAATGCGAAAAAAATCAAATAAATGTCCTCTGGTCTTTCATAAGGATTGTAAACGATAGGCAAAATAAAATAAAAAAAGTGTAGTTCCCCTTTAAGGGACTTTTGTGACGATCTGTCACATCACATTTTTTTATGTTTCCTTAGTTTGTGTTTATTACCTGTGAAGCGCTTTTATTTTGGGTTCCTTTTCCTGCATGTCTCTCTGAGCACTCTTTCCCCTCACCTGCCGTTGATTGACAGCCTGGCCACACTTGTTAGCGGTTGTCAATCGACTGGCTTCTATAAATGCCTGCCTCGTCCTTTGGTCAGGGGTTGAGGATTGTTTTGTGTTAAGTGTCACATACTGCCTGGCTCTCCTTCTGTGCTGTTTATTGCTTTCTAGCACTTCCCTGCTGCACCTCATGCCTTTTTGTGGACATTAAAAGACTCTTACCTGTACATCGCCCTCCTGTCTCCTGCATCTTGGGGTCACAACTACCGCAGTCATGCGAGCCCATGACAACTTTATCACATTGCTGAGTGACAGCATCCCCTTCACTTTGATTATTAGGCAACCTTGGAGAAGCTAGCACAGAAGAGTTAGCAACCACTCACATAATGGTTACTAGGGCTGTGAATCTTTGGGTGTCCCACGTTCGATTCAATATCGATTTTTGGGTCACGATTTGATTCAAAATCGATTTTTTTTCAATTCAACAAGATTCTCGATTCAAAAACGATTTTTTCCCGATTCAAAAGGATTCTCTAGTCACTCAATACATAGGATTTCAGCAGGATCTACCCCAGTCTGCTGACATGCAAGCAGAGTAGTAGATTTTTGTAAAAAGCTTTTATATATGTAAAGGACAATGTTTTATCAACTGATTGCAATAATGTAAATATGTTTTAACTATTAAATGAACCAAAAATATGACTTATTTTATCTTTGTGAAAATATTGGACACAGTGTGTTGTCAAGCTTATGAGATGCGATGCAAGTGTAAGCCACTGTGACACTATTGTTCATTTTTTTTAATTTTTATAAATGTCTAATGATGATGTCAATGAGGGATTTTTAATCACTGCTATGTTGAAATTGTAACTAATATTGATACTGTTTTTGATAATATTCATTTTTGTTTCACTACTTTTGGTTTGTTCTGTGTCGTGTTTGTGTCTCCTCTCAATTGCTCTGTTTATTGCAGTTCTGAGTGTTGCTGGGTCGGGTTTGGTTTTGGAATTGGAATGCATTGTTATGGTATTGCTGTGTATTGTTTTGTTGTATTGATTAATTTAAAAAATAAATAAATAAAAAAAATAATTTAAAAAATAAATAAATAAAAATAAATAAATAAAAATAAAAATCGATTTTTAAAAAATGAGAATCGATTCTGCAGGATTAGGTCTCTGCTTTTTGCAGATGATGTGGTCCTGATGGCTTCATCTGGCCAGGATCTTCAGCTCTCACTGGATCGGTTCGCAGCTGAGTGTGAAGCGACTGGGATGAGAACCAGCACCTCCAAGTCCGAGTCCATGGTTCTCGCCCGGAAAAGGGTGGAGTGCCATCTCCGGGTTGGGGAGGAGACCCTGCCCCAAGTGGAGGAGTTCAAGTACCTCGGAGTCTTGTTCACGAGTGAGGGAAGAGTGGATCGTGAGATCGACAGGCGGATCGGTGCGGCGTCTTCAGTAATGCGGACGCTGTATCGATCCGCTGTGGTGAAGAAGGAGCTGAGCCGGAAGGCAAAGCTCTCAATTTACAGGTCGATCTACGTTCCCATCCTCACCTATGGTCATGAGCTTTGGGTTATGACCGAAAGGACAAGATCACGGGTACAAGCGGCCGAAATGAGTTTCCTCCGCCGGGTGGCGGGTCTCTCCCTTAGAGATAGGGTGAGAAGCTCTGCCATCCGGGGGGAGCTCAAAGTAAAGCCGCTGCTCCTCCACATCGAGAGGAGCCAGATGAGGTGGTTCGGGCATCTGGTCAGGATGCCACCCGAACGCCTCCCTAGGGAGGTGTTTAGGGCACGTCCGACCGGTAGGAGGCCACGGGGAAGACCCACGACACGTTGGGAAGACTATGTCTCCCGGCTGGCCTGGGAACGCCTCGGGATCCCCCGGGAGGAGCTGGACGAAGTGGCTGGGGAGAGGGAAGTCTGGGTTTCCCTGCTTAGGCTGCTGCCCCCGCGACCCGACCTCGGATAAGCGGAAGAAGATGGATGGATGGATGGAATCGATTCTGAATCGCACAACGTGAGAATCCCGATTCAAATTCGAATCGATTTTTCCCCACACCCCTAATGGTTACTGTAATGTGCATCACAAAGAAGACAATCTTTCTTAACTGGAAAAAAAAATAAAAATCTCCCAGTTAAAAGGAAAATTGCACTATTTATAAAATATAATTTTGTCCATTCAAAGTCCTGAAATGAGACAAAAACACTTCTTTCCCTTTTATTTGCTTTCTTCATAGTGCAAAACTGCTAGCAATTGAATACAATTCAGCTATTTTGCCGATACAGCTCTCTAAAATACAATCTAAAAACTAACAACAATGCTCCATTTACATGCTGTGACCTCAAAAACAAAGGGAACCTATGATGAATTGTGTATTTTCTGTCGTATAAATGTTATTACAATGTTGGATACTCGCGTTAAACAATGTCAAAGGGTCAAGGGTCATTCATTTTGCCGTGAGCTTGGATGCAGTTTTGGATGCACCGGTTCACTTTGGAGTCTGGCTACGTTGTAACATCAAAGTGAGGAGAATGCTCTTATTGGACATGAAGTAAAGCTGTAAGCCAAGTTATGAAGAAACACAAAAACATTATAATAAAGTATTATTTCAATCTAAAGTTGTCATGAGCATAATAACACAGATGTGCGACATGCAGCATGCTACATACAAGCTGTCAAAACCAGCTTTTATTGTGCAGCTCTGAATCGATTAAGTTTTCACTATAAACAAGGCAGAGGTTTTATTTAACAAGTATATTTAATATTTTTTTAGCGTCTGTAGCTCATTACACACAATTTGAACAGTAACACTGTGTTTGAATGTAGGTGTATAAAACAAGTGATTTTTGGAATACCACTAAATGTTGCTTGTGTACCACTTGTGATACATGTACCACAGTTTTAGAATGTAGATTGAAATTGATAAGATTTTTCAGTTCCAATTTTTCTTTCGGTTCTTTTTCGATTAAAAAAAAAAAAAAAAAAAAAAAAAGGTTAAAAAAGTGGATTAGCATCAATTTTGTTTGGTTTAGAGCTAACATGACCTTACAAACAGTGAGGTCTTAAGAGGCACACAGCATAGCAAAAAACAACTTTTCTTGGAAATAGATGTAAGAAATGAAGATTCTTCTGTAGAATTTACTTAAATATGTAACGTTTAGTAACATTTTTAAAACTTTAAAGAATATTTATCTCCCTAGAAAATATACTGGTGAAACTACAAAATAATTGAATATCGTTCAAAGGTTTATTCAGATTTATAAGGTAAAACTATTTTAATGACACAGGCTCATAACATACGACACAACTTATTTCAAACCTTCTTTTGACATAATGTTGTTTATTGCTTACAGCTTATGACATCGAAATGTGAATGTTTCGGCAGAAAGTGCCTCCGCAGGTTATATTTCTTTGAGACAGCGTATACTTAATTACAGAGTAAAAACATCAACTTTCACAAAAAGCTTTCAATAAATTCATTATTGTGCCCTCGCTGCTCGTTTCTAGCGCGTGCAGCTAAATAAAAGCATGAAGAAACAAGCTTTTGAAGTTTTGTTGAGGATTTATGTTCCTTTTTTTTGCATTATTTTCCTTCCTCTGTTTTTATTTCTTTACACTTCTTCCTTCATTTAGGTTTGCAAGACTGAAAATATAAACATAAAATAAACGTAACAAATTATAACGTCCATTGTGTATTTTAAATAAATAAAATAAAAGGTTTATTGTTAAAATATTCACACAAACTAAAAATGTTTACAGATATAGAAATTACACAACATTCACACACCAAACATTGCACACACTGTATGTGACTTATTACAGTTAAACCTAAGGTGCAGCTTTGTCGCCCTCAATTGATCAAATTTAGTGCTACATGTATTAAACGAAGTTTGATCAGCATAGTTACTCTCAGACAAATACCAACACGACTACGAATACAAAAACGAAGTCAGCAATTGCAATAGAAAAACTAAATATCTTTATGCACAATATTTACTTCGAAATGTTTGACCAAGTTTCGTGATGAAGCTTACACGCTAGGATTCCTACCAATGTCACTTCTTGTCTGGACTTATTTGTCCGTCGCATGAAACTGTGTCTGTTGTTAAAAGTCCGATTTTTGCAATTTATTTAGATTTTTTTTCAGGGTTGAATGAGTAGTCTTCTTCTACTCACCTACGGCTGCTTCATTGTGACACCTATGCTTCGCTGTTTACCCCTGCTGGGTGGCGGAAGTACTGCATACATGATCAACCCTAGTTTTAATGGTTTCATCAAACCTATTTGGGTGATGTTCAGCGGGCCAAATTAAACATTTTGGCGGGGCGCCAGTTGAACAGGCCTGGCTTATGAAAACCTTGACTTTAAAATCTAAGAAAATGTGGGGGTTTCAAAACCTGTATGCCATTATCATCAAAATGATATTAAATAAATGCTGGACATATGTCACTTTGCATGTAGTGAGTGAACATCGCATATTAGTTTCACATTTGAAGTGGAATTGCTCACATGAATAGACTTTGACACGATATTCTAATTTAATGAGTTTCACCTGTACAATATCATTGTCAGGCTTGGTAAAAAAGATAGGACTCAGATGCAGAGTAGGGAATACTTCGACAGGCTTTTATTTTGACAGCTTCCTTTCACCTCCAGAGTCAAGGTAATACAATATCTATTTAACAAAAAACTAGTCGGCGAAAAAGGTTCCAAAAAATAGGAACAACCGAAAATCACTCCGAAAGGAGGAAAACACAAAAACAAAGACAAACTATGATTGGCACCGTATATGCTATAAAATTTATTAACACAAAAACGCTTCAACTAGAGGAAGAAACAATGGCTATGAAAAATACTACACTTATCTAATCTAATAAAGTTTAACAAAAAATGTCACTCAAAAATTTGAGGAAAGAATGAAAGAAAAAACTGATAACTCACCACTTCGGCTGAATAAACTAAATAACAAAAAATCACTCTGCTGAGGAGGAAAAAAGGAAAACTCAAAATAGCAACGAAGGAATTCAGGATCAAGGAATACAAACACAAGACGAGGCAAGGCAAGGCAAGGCATGGAAATGGAAGCTAGAGAGGCACGAATACACGAGACAATCTGGCACAGAACAAGGGGAGGCGTGGGCTTATAAAACACATGAGGGTAATGGAAAACAGGTGGAAACAATCAGGGGTCAGGGATGACGTCAGACTGATTACACAAAAGGAAGGGCAAGTGATCTGACACGAGAGGAGTTACTTTTCAAAGTAAAACATGCAATTCACAAGACAGAAGAAACCAAAACAAGACAGAAGAAACCAAGACAAGACATCCCTCACCGCGGTGTGACAATCATCGGCGGTCACTCGAAACGAGTATGAAGATCCTCCTGGTAGGGGTGTATCCCTTTATAGAGGATGCCTGTGCATGACTTTGTTTAACGTGGGGAGACTGGTGCACAGACAGTCACCACACGATCCTTGACAGATCCGGGTCAGGGTCCAGTGGCATGGAGTCCAAAATGACTGGGGACCCTATTCTGCTGCAGCCTTCATCCGACATCCCAGCCTGTTGTGACGCTCCATAGGGTTAGCAATCATCAATGCTGGACATATGTCACTTTCCACCGTTAAGGTCTTGGGTTGTTATTTCCTCATAACTGGGCCTACATGGATGTGGGGGTGCCTTCTTCCGCCATCGCAGCCGTTGTGGTAGTTCTTACATCTACCGTCTTCCGCCTGCTCCGCCGTTGAGGTATTCACCGTATCCCTGGCTAGGGGGCAGTCAGATACTAGGCCTTTGCCAAGGGCCACCTGGGGTAACAGTAGTAAAGGGGTTAACCTCCTAGTGCCCCAAGACCCCATAGAGGAGCCTCCACTGCCGGATGCACTTTAACGTCATTCCCAGGACACTATCTGTACAATATAATGACTGAGTGAAAATAAGGCTGGAGGAAAACATGCAACATTTCTCTGACTACAACTGAGTATTTACCTACCAAAGGAGCATATACTGAGACAAATGACTGAAAGCTTTTGACTACAAATTTAGTTACTGCTCGTGCTCGGTGACATTTGTCATTCCTGGCCTTAGTGTACGCTTCTCTGTTGCGATGAAAGCTAGCGGCAGGCGTGAAGTGGATCCATTATTGCCCACCTGGGAAACCAATCAGAATATGTCTCATCTAAATGAGAAGGCATTCATTTCAATTGAACAGGTAACAGCGCTAACATGATAGACAGTGTTTTGTTTGTATCTGTTGTATTTACGCCAGATGACGTGCTAGCGTTACTGCTGCTGGGATGAGATTGACGCGATTAAAAAACTCAACATTCATTCATAGTTATTGCATGCTGTGTGTTCAAATGTTTTAGCGTATTGTGTGACAGGATGTAAATTTAGTTACTAGTAGAATACAGTGATTGTAAGTAGCAAAGTAAGCTCTTGAGTTGTATTACTATGTCATTTTATATTCGCAACTTAAAAATGTTATTGTTAATGACAACAGTAAAGCACCGTTATTTGTATGATATGGAGCTAATGTTATTGTAATGCCAGCATTAATAAGAGCCATTGTAGTACTGGACGGCTCCAGCAGGGGGCGTGTTGTGCTGGGAGCTATACTAGAGGACACCTGACTTCTGCTGGCAGTCATTACAGACGTGAGCAGAACGAAGTTGTGTCCTCGTATCTGTATACTCAAACATCTCCCTTCTCAGGTACAAGTGTCTTTATGTAAATAGTTTTACCCCCGAATATATCTTTATAGTGTTTAAACATGTTTGAAAGAGTATATTTTTATGATATGTGTCTTTTCAGTCGACAAGGCTTTATACATGACCAAGCTAATGCTAAAGCTAATTGCACTGCCGACGACGAAGCGGATGCTAACTGCATCAACAGTGTTAAATGTATAGAAAGATACTGTGCATTGTTAATGATTAATCTGTGTATATTTCTGCAGAAATGTGTATTTATTACAGATTCTGGGACAAGTTCAGTGTAGTCTGTATAATATTAAGGAAGGATAAGTGACTTTTGTTACTAAAGTAGTACAGGCCTACTGTATTGGGTGAACTTCTGTATTTACTTGTTGAGACATCTTCCAATACTGTTACACTAAGGTAAAGTCTATTAGTGCAAAGAACAGGAAAACCTACTTGATTATTTAAATAGATCTGCTATTAACATTGATTGTGACCCGCCATTAAATAAAGGAGCTTGATGTTACGGCTCAAGCCCCTGCCACCACACAGCCTGCCGAGCGCGCCTCGGGACACGCCCACGGGCGTTCCTCTCCTGCTGCGGCGGTGGATTGTATTTCCCATTACCTTGGGGGTCTTAAAAGTTTTTAAGGCAAAGGCCCCCCAAGCTGATGGAAGGATGGAGCAGGTAACCTCTACTTCTATATTTTTTATAAAAAATTTTTTAAAATTCAACTGATCCTAAAGGTACTTTGTTATTGTACAATACTATGATATTCAAATAATATAGTGTCGCTAATAGCTCGCTGGCAACTAGCTCGTTAATTGCTAAGTGGACTGGACTTTCACAATGTTATGTCAGACCCACTCGACATCCGTTGCTTTCGGTCTCCCCTAGAGGGGGGGGCGTTACCCACATATGCGGTCCTCTCCAAGGTTTCTCATAGTCATTCACCGACGTCCCACTGGGGTGAGTTTTTCCTTGCCCGTATGTGGGCTCTGTACCGAGGATGTCGTTGTGGCTTGTACAGCCCTTTGAGACACTTGTGATTTAGGGCTATATAAATAAACATTGATTGATTGATTGAAGTGACAACACGTACGTTAATTGCTAGCAGACCACTGTTGCGCTAATTACTAGCAGACAACTGGTGTGCTAATTGCTAGCTGACAACTAGCATGCTAATAACTAGCAGACAACTGGTGCACTAATCACCAGCTAATAACTAGAGTGCTAATTGCAAAAAGCAATTAGGCTTGCTGGCAACTGGCGTGGACATCGCTAGCTGTCTTAAATGCTAACATTAGTATGATTATTTATTCATGTTTTATATTAAACGTGCAAGGTTCAATAAGTCAGAAATTTGACAATCCGAAATGTATCAGCGTTTTCTTTTTGATCAGAACTATTATTTCTATTTTTGTCCCCAAGTCATTTTATGTAGCAATGACAGCGACAGAGCAACAAAGGGTTTTAGTCAAGTCCCAAAATTTCCGCCACATTTGTATTCCTTTGCGGTCTCTGATGGCTCCATGTTTGCAAGACGTTGCATCAATCTCCTTTCATGTCATCCAAGCTCATTCGCCCCTTGGAGATGAGAACAGGAGGGAGTGATCTATTTATGTTGCTGATGTGCATCTTTGATCTGCCATGTTGGAAACGTTCATCTGTCATTTAGTTATGTCGACAAGAACTCAAATTTTGATCACTTTTGTCCTGAACTTGACTTAAGAGCCTGGAGGCAAACTTCAGCTTGGTTTTTGGTGAACTCTTTCATTGTCTATATTGATAAAGAAAAAAAAAAAAAAGATTTCACTGTCTTCTGCTCTCTTGTCAATCAAAAGCTCAAACAAACGTTTAAGCTTTCGTACAGTTATTTTATTTGTTTGTACATTTTCAGTCAATCATTCGTAATCACTTATTCAGTTACTGATTATGAATAATGTAGTTCAAAGTTTATCATTGTGTTTACAATATTACCCAAAGTAGCCATGAAACAACATTGTTTTATAATCCTCACTTGACTAAAGTCATATTTGGAGTAAATGACCAGATAAAGAGTTTTTTAAATTTTTAAAAGTTATGCATTTGCGGGGGGGGGGGATCGTGTCCATTGACAATCCTTATGCGGGACAAGAAGTTAAACTTAAAAGTTAAAGTCCCAACGATAGTTACACACACACTAGGTGTGGTGAAATTACTCTCTGCATTACTCTCTGAATTGGGCCTTTGTACGCACTTCCCAGGGTCCCTATCGCAGTAAACTCAACATTTGAAGCAAAAGAAACAGTAAACACTTAAACAGCAAGTCAAACCCTACAGTGCATCCAGAAAGTATTCACTGCGCTGCACGTTTTCGAAAACTGACCAAAGATAGGTGTGCCAAGGTTGTGAGCTCGTACTCAAAAAGACTTGAGGCTGTAATTGCTGCATAATTGGTGCATCAACAGAGTATTGAGAAAAAGCTGTGAATACGTATGTACAAACTGTACATGTGAGTTTAATTTTTTTAAATTTATTTTAATTTTATTTAATTTTGTCTGTAAAATGTTAAGGACAAAAATGTATTTTTTGCATTTTGGAATAAGGCCATAAAATGACAGAATCACATTCAGTTCCGCACAAAAGTAGTGACAGTGACAGGGTTTGAGTGGAGACTTTCAGCTAGAAATGATAGCAAAAGAAGAGAATGTGCAATGAAAGCATGTGTGATTGAGCTAAAGTATGGCAATATTGTAACCAGGAGGAAAGATTACCTTCTTTAGACAATTTTCAGTACACCTTTTATACAAAGGTCAGTGTCGACTTTCAGCTTCCATTTATAGCTTTACGAAAATATGGCATTCACAAATCACAGATAGAAATGACACACATTTGAACATTCTGAACTCATGCCATAATTTGACCGTCACTTATCTAATCAACTTTCTGCAGGACTTAGCACCTAATAGCTGCTGCCCTTTAAATATCAAGTCATCCGTGCTTTTTTCTTTCTCAGAGCGACACTCACGTTAATTACTTCCCACACTCTCCAACAGTGCTGATTAAGTTATCATAATAGAACCTTCCTAGTCAAACACCCAACGTTTTCCCCTTTTCCACCAAAAGTTTAGGAACTTTGAGTTCTTGGAACCATAATGACCTGTGTTCAAAAGAGTCCATCCACTTCTTGAAGTTTCGCATATCGAAATGAAGCTTGTACAAACTAGTAAACAGCATTAAACTAGTTTAAACACTACAACTGAGTAAAAACACTGAAAGATTGTTCCACGAATAAGCGTTCTTCAGCACACAGACACCACACAAGTTCCTGCAACTCGAAAGTTACTTATTTTCTTAATCTTGTCTGTTGGGACGTATATTCGAATAGAAATACACAAGAAAAAAGAAACATGTTGGACCCACATACTGTAATGGCAGCTGTCACAAATATTGTGTTCAACAGTAGGGCAGAAAAGGGCTATTGGCATCAGTTGGACCTCCAACTAATGTATTTCATAAAAATAGGTTGTTTGTATAAGTATTAATCCACAACAAAAGTTATCTTAAAGAGGTCATATTATGATATATATTTTTAACATTAATACACTTCCTTGTTTTTGTGGTGTACATAAGATGCAGTGGTGGTGCTTTGGTCTACATTTTGCATAGACTTTGTTTTACAGACCATCTTCAGGCCGTTCAAAATGCACCGTTTTGTGGGCGGTCTTACTTACGTGCCTAAGTTGTTCTCCAGCCCAAGTGCCCTTTGACTGCGCCTCCACCCCGTCAGCCATGTTGTAGTTTTTAGGGCTTTTATATCTTTTCTGTACATGTACTGTAAATGTATAATGTATTTATATTATTCACATATGAATAATGCTGTATAATAGACTGTATTTATGTTATTCACATGTGAATAATTCTGTATAATAGACTGTATTTATATTATTCACATGTAAAAAAATACCAAAGTGTTTATTGTCTATTGTGAGCGAACTGTGGTGCTGAATTTTCCCCAGGGATCAATAAAGTACTTTCTATTCTATTGTATATCGAGTCCACTGACAGATGTAAGTTAGAACTATACTCTACTTTTCCTTAGAAAACTAGAGGTGGGGGGTGTCGTCCATCATCCACAATCCATATGTGAGGCAAGAACACATATGTCATTATTTTCTGTGCATTCTAAGTAATAAACAACTACTGGCATGAAATCATTTACAATGCAGGTAATATGGCTTCATCTAGTTTGCCTATACAGTTGTACCCAGTTTATCGCAGTTATTTTGTTCTGGACATGACCGCGATAAACACATTTCTGCAAAGTGGGATTATTATTACCAAATCAAATATTTTTATACTTTGATCATAAACAGGTATGTAAGACTTTCTAAATATGTTTTTCAAATGAAAACATTTCGTGGCTCTGATGGTAAAGCAGCCGTCCAGAAACTCGAGGGTTATTGGGTAAGACACTTCACCCACGTTGCTCCCAGTGCCGGTGTTTGAATGTGAATACATTTTTTGTGGTGGTTCGAGAGGCTGTTGGCGCAAATTTGCAGCCACATTTCTGTCGTCTACCCAAGGGCAGCTCTGGCTAAAAATGTAGCTTACCACCATCAACGTGTGAATGTGGACTGATTGAATGATGGGTTCAGACGACTGCCAAATTTATATGCCGATTTCAAAAGGCCACGGCCCCCTGAGTTCCCCTTCTCAACTGTCTATGCGACATCAAGGCTTGGTTAGACCAGAATTTTTTAATAATGAATGAGGGAAAACGGAAATTTTAGTTTTTGGTCCGGCCCTCACTGACTTGGGACCATTGCAAAATTATGTGCGTCCCAAAGTCACCAGCCTTGGCGTCACTATAGACAGCGATTTTAAACTTGACAAACAAGTCAATGGCGTTTTAAAATCGTGTTTTTATCATCTTCGTCTTTAGCAAAGGCAAAACCGTTTTTATCTTTTAACCTTTTTAAACAAGTCGTGCATGCTTTTATTTCAAGTTGCCTGGACTACTGCAATGCATTTTATGCCGGCATTAGCCAAAAAGCTCTCTCCCGGTTGCAGTTAGTTCAGAACGCGGCAGCACGACTATTAACAGGGGCCAGGAGACGCCAGCATATAACCCCAATTCTTGAGAGTTTGCACTGGCTCCCAGTTCATCTTATAATTGATTTTAAAACCTTGCTGTTTGTTTTTAAAGCTTTACATGGACTGGCACCTCAGTATATCTCGGCCCTCATCCAAGGGTTGGAATTGTGGGTTAAATCACCAAAAATGATTCCCGGGCGCGGCCACCGCTGCTGCCCACTGCTCCCCTCACCTCCCAGGGGGTGAACAAGGGGATGTGTCAAATGCAGAGGACACATTTCACCACACCAAATGTGTGTGACAATCATTGGTACTTTAACTTTAACTTTAAGTGAATTATGCAATTATGCTAATTGTATCTAATGAGGAGCACAAGTCTTGTGCTGAAAGATACAACCATCCCATCAGTCAGCATTACAGTGAGAGCGAATATTGTCAGTCACTGTTTTATGTTTGGAATTTGTATTTCTTGTGTAGCACTTAGCACGACTGTTGAATGATGCTTTGTCTTTCACTAAAGTTGGATCTGCTTGGCACCCAGCTTCTTACACTTTTACTCATCCTCCTTACTGAGGCCCAAAAAGTTTAAGTTCTGATCATCAATTGTCCCAAAGTAGTCGTCGTTGCCACTTACAAAGTAGTTGTATAGTGATCGTTGCTATGCTCTGTGTTACTCCGTAGTTTTATCCACAATACTATGTTGCTCTGCCTACAGTGTTTTTTTTTTTGTTTGTTTCACATTCCTCTCTTGTTTGTTTGACATTTGTACTTTATTGTGTTGGAGTGCCTGTGGCATCACAACTGTGCTACTTGACAGTAATAACATCTGAATGCTGGCTGCACTGTACCCGCTGCAAGGTTTTTTACATGCAAGGTTTGTAGCAAACTATTTAATTGTGATGGCTACGAATTAAACTGGAACAGCACAATTAAAAAAATAGCTTTAAATTCCAGCTTCAATCAGTCAAAATATTAATAAATAGTTAAGTGTTAATGGAATTGAAAGAAGTGTGTGTGTGTGTGTGTGTGTGTGTGTGTGTGTGTCAGTGGGGTGATTGTTTGAGTTAAATAGATCTTGCTAGCTTTTTTATGAACGTTTACTCCGGTGGAAATAAACTATAAGACATTTATATTCAAGTTCAAAAGATTTATATTCATATACTGCTTGAAAACATCTCTGTGAGAAATTCATAGTAAATGTTTGACCCTTTAAAAGAAAGCTGTTTTTTGTTAATAAAATTATATCCAAACATTTAATAAAGTCAAAACAAATTAGGCAACATGAGAAGTATCCCACACTTATTTTTTCTAAAGTAAATCTGTACAGCAGGTATGGCTATCTACATCAATAATATGATTTGTCTGAGTGGCTAGACAGAACAGATTTGGCAAAAAAATAACCGCGATTCATTTAAAAATATTTTTTTTACACGCCTAATATATATGTGTGTGTGTGTGTGTGTGTGTGTGTGTGTGTGTGTGTGTGTGTGTGTAATCACCTGTTCCTTACCCTACCTACAGTTTAAAGGGCTAAATGATAGACAACCATGTGTTAATCTCAAAGATTACTATCAAGGGTTAGGTCAGGCTAATTAGAAAAATAAATACTAATCAAGAATCCCGCAGAAAAAGGGAATCATAAAAAAAATAAGAAGGGCAGCATTTACATGTTAGAGATGTTGATGTGTGATGATCATCTCTCATAAAAAGTCAATTACCAAAAAAATGAGCGCTATAGATCACTCAACAGTTCACAAAGGTGCAGGGGTAAATGTGTTAGAACATAAATTAGGCATAAAACATACACAGAGAATGCTGACAGCAGACAATAAGTATTTAGTGGTGTAATTATAATTAATTATTACTATTATTAGTTATAATTAATTATAACAGTACAGTTAATCGACAGTTGTCTCTGAGTATGTGCTTTTACTGCCCTCTAGCATCTACTTTTAAGTCTATGTGGTATAAAACGAGTAAAACATTAGTTTTTGTTTTCACATTTTTGTTAAAATCCTGTACTTTTTGAGGTTAAAGGCCAACTGAAATGACATTTTTTTTATTTAAACGGGGATAGCAGATCCATTCTATGTGTCATACTTGATCATTTCGCAATATTGCCATATTTTTGCTGAAAGGATTTAGTAGAGAACATCGACGATAAAGTTCGCAACTTTTGGTCGCTGATAAAAAAAGCCTTGCCTGTACCGGAAGTAGCGTGACGTCACAGGTTGAAAGGCTCCTCACATTTACACCAGCAGCGAGAGAGATTCGGACCGAGAAAGCGACGATTACCCCATTAATTTGAGCGAGGATGAAAGATTTGTGGATGAGGAACGTGAGAGTGAAGGACTAGAGTGTAGTGCAGGACGTATCTTTTTTCGCTCTGACCGTGACTTAGGTACAAGCTGGTTCATTGGATTCCACACTTTCTCCTTTTTCTATTGTGGATCACGGATTGGTATTTTAAACCACCTCGGATACTATATCCTCTTGAAAATGAGAGTCGAGAACGCGAAATGGACATTCACAGTGACTTTTATCTCCACGACAATACATCGGCGAAGCTATTTAGCTACGGAGCTAACGTGATAGCACATCGGGCTTAAATGCGGATAGAAACAAAAGAAATAAACCCCTGACTGGAAGGATAGACAGAAAATCAACAATACTATTAAACCATGGACATGTAAATACACGGTTAATGCTTTCCAGGCTGGCAAAGCTTAACAATGCTGTTGCTAATGATGCCATTGAAGCTAACTTAGCAACGGGACCTCACAGAGCTATGCTAAAAACATTAGATATCCATCTGCTCATCAACACGCGTGCTCACCTGCGTTCCAGCGATCGACGGAGCGACGATCATAGATGCGGTCGGCGGCCCGGAGATGGAGGAAGTCAAGGTGAGGTCGGCGGCTAGCGCGTCTGCTATCCATCTCAAAGTCCTCCTGGTTGTGTTGCTGTAGTCCGCCGCTAATACACAGATGCCACCTACAACTTTCTTCTTTGCAGTCTTCATTGTTCATTAAATAAATTGCAAAAGATTCACCAACACAGATGTCCAGAATACTGTGGAATTTTGAAATGAAAACAGCTTTTTGTTTTGGATTCAATGGTGTACCAATACTTCCGTTTCAACGATTGACGTCACGCGCATACGTCATCATACATAGACGTTTTCAACCGGAAGTTTAGCGGGAAATTTAAAATTGCACTTTATAAGTTAACTCGGCCGTATTGGCATGTGTTGCAATGATAAGATTTCATCATTGATATATAAACTATCAGACTGCGTGGTCGGTAGTAGTGGGTTTCAGTAGGCCTTTAAGGTTACAAAGAACGCTTAAAAGATTCACAACAAATTCATAAAATCACTAGTTGATTTAATGTTATTGAAAAAATAATTCTGCCATTTCAAGAATGTTTAATGGCTAAGTTTTTAACCTAACTTTGATGCATGTCAATAAGACTCGATTCAGGGAAATTACGTTATCATTCGCAGGTCAAACCTTTATGTTCATAGGTCAACGTTATCTACACTTGGTTTATTCCATAAAAAAATCAGCAAGGAGCAAATTAACATATCGGCAAGAACTGGCTGTAGGCCACCGACCTAGTGGTTAGAGTGTCCGCCCTGAGATTGGTAGGTTGTGAGTTCAAACCCCGGCCAAGTCATACCAAAGACTATAAAAAAAATGGGACCCATTACTACCCTGCTTGGCACTCAGCATCAAGGGTTGGAATTGGGGGTTAAATCACTGCTCCCCTCACCTCCCAGGGGGTGATCAAGGGTGATGGGTCAAATGCAGAGAATAATTTCGCCACACCTAGTGTGTGTGTGACAATCATTGGTACTTTAACTTTAACTTTGCACAAAGTTATAAAAAAATTATTACACTCACACTGAACTGCTGACTTCACTTTTATAGTCACATTTTACTATTCATGAATTACATCATAAATTGCACATCAAACAGTCCAAGACCTCTAAGACATTACAAAGTCTTTGTTGTTTCACACAATGTTTTTGTCAGACCTGCTCTGCTTTTTACCATTTCCACTTTTAACACTATAGTCTGCTTCAAAGCAAAGTTTGTTAGTCATGGATGAGCACAATCAGCAGCTCTCTTCTGTCTTTATTGATTTGGAGATTTGTGACGGTTTTGGTCCCAAGTTGCGTGCACAATAGTTTTGTATATTAAAAGCAACTGTTTTTAATGAGGAAGACCATCACATGCAACCTCAGACAGAATGTACCTGTTTTTCCTGCAGGGAATTAGAGGAGCACACCTAGTATCACGACAAGGCTGAATCACATTTGGTCTTCCAGCACGCACATTTCGAAACCGTTTTTTAACCCAGAGCAATAATTGCCCTGAACAAGGACCATTTCTCATAGTTGCATTACTACATATCATTTACAGCAGGGGGTCTACTGAAATACCGGTAGTAATCTTATTCTGGATTTTACTTGTATTTACCGTATTTTCCAGACTATAAGGCGCACTTAAAATCCTTTTTTTTCTCTCAAAACTCGACAGTGTGCTTTATAACCCGGTGCGCCTAATGTAAGGAATTAGTTTGGTTGAGCTTACCCACCTCGAAGCTATTTTACTTGGTACATGGTGTAATGATAAGTGTGACCAGTAGATGGCAGTCAAACAAGAGAAGTGTAGGCTGCACTATGATGGCAATATGTCTCAAGTAAACAACACCAACATTTTATATGTTCTATTGAAAATATAGAACATTACACACGGCGCTCAAAAATCTATCAAAATGTTTTAGTACGACTTTGGTAAGCTATGAAGCCGCACCGCTTGAAGGATTGTTGGCGCATTAAATATGAGTATTATTGTATGTATAAGGTAAGACATATCTGGCGTTTTGTTTCGCAATATTATGCAAAAGCAACTTTTCTTACCTTTTAATCAGCAGTTCTGATCTGTATTTGGTAACTGAATTTTGCACGCATTCGCTATTGTAGTACGTGCCGACACCATAGTTGATAAGCTACTGTTTTTCTCTATCTTCTTGTTATGGGACATTCATCCTCCGCTGTTGCCATTTCTAATAAAAAGTAGTGTAAAGTTCTCACTTATATCTGCCAGTGAACTCGCCATGAAAGCGCTAAAACATACCGGTATAGTGAGTTTATATTATTCACCCAAGGAACTATTAGAGTTGTTAGAGTTCCAGTCGGGATACATTTCCGGTATTGTTTTCGGATGACGAGATGCTGCTCTGTTATTGATTTAGGAAAGTCTGAATGTCATTAAAACGGTTAGCTCCATCTTTTGACACTTCTTCCACTCCCGTCCTCGCACGCTACACCGCTACAACAAAGATGACGGGGAGAAGACACTGTCGAAGGTGAGCCACGTAAATAAGACCGCCCACAAAACGGCACATCCGGAAAGCGGCTTGAAGATGATCTGTAAAACCTAATCTATGCAACATTTTGACCTAAGAACCACCATTACATGTTATGTAGACCACAAGGAAGTGTTTTCAATCTAGAAAAAAAAAAAAAATTACTCCCTTAATGCGCCATATCCGCTGCGCCTAATGTATGAAAAAAGGAGCAAAAACAGACCATTCATCAGCAGTGCGCCTTATAATCCGGTGCGCCCTATGGTCCGGAAAAAACTGTAATAATTATATACATCTAACCTACCTGTAAACATTGTCAAATGATATGAAAACATGTGTTAATCACAAATATTATGTATTCAACATATTCAACATGTAAATCAAGATTTAGTTTAGGCTGTTTAAAACATATACCAATCAAATATACTGCCAAAGAATGGACCCATAAAAAAAGGATGAAAAATACATTGACATACAATAAAGATGTCCTTATCAATATTTTTGGCCTCGGATCCGATTTTGAGTCCCGATCCGATACTTTGACAATAGATTAAAGAATTAATGTAGTTAATTATTCACCATGGTGGTGATTAGTATCTTACAAGCAGCTTTGCACTGTGGTTGCAGCTTGCTCTCAAAGTCCATTTGGTGTTCTGCCAAGACACACACTCTCCTGGAATTCACTACTCCTGCATGTGTGTGACAAGAAATATGGAAATGCAATCCCTTTTGAAGAAATCTTTCATACGAGTACAATCTTCAGCATGTGAACACTGGGACAAAGCTGTGGTAAAGTCAGTTAAAAAGAGCCACTCAAATAATGTGGAGCACAGTTAAGAAAACAGAAATGTTTTGTCGGTCCTCTTGTGGGCACTAGCAGCAGAGTGCCCCAGCCGCATGGTTAGGAAACACTGGTTTATGAAAGAGGATGGAGTGTTGAATATCTTTGTCTTTATTTTAACCTACATACAATCAAACCTGCGTTACCGGCCAAATATTTTGCATTCCAGAATAGGTATTTGACATCATTTGGCCACTAATATCAAAACTTGCTACACTCTGAATAGTTTTGTGCTTTCTTCCTTAATATTTAAGCTTTCTTAAGATAACAACCAGTGGTGTACAATCAGGGCCTGCAAGGCCTTCTCTGCTGGCCTAACATAACCAGGAATCATGATCATGATTAAAGATATAATAATTTTTAAATGTACTTTCCCTAAATATCTACAATTATTAATATTCTTTTCATGTCATATTATGCACGTTCCAGTGCTGTTGTTTGTGGTTTTAGTTTGTATCCAATCAGAATTCAGCTAGCTTATGTTGCCATGTTGTACCAAATCTGCCAGATGCCTTCAGAATCAACAATGCAGGCGTCCGTGCACTGTAAGTGAACGGGACATACAGTTGATAGACAGTTGCGATAGCCAATCAGATCACGAGTTGTTGTCAGTAAGGCCTTCTAGATCAGTGGTCCCCAACCTTTATGTAACTGCGGACCGGTCAACGCACCACCACCACCACCACCGGGGTGGTGGTGGTGGTGGTGGTTGGTATGGTATTTTTTTTTTTTTTTTTTAAATTGTATTTTTTGTCATAAAAAAATACAATCATGTGTGCTTACTGTATTCCTGCTGACTGTATTGATATATATTGATATATAATGTAGGAACCAGAAATATTAATAAATATTATTTTGTATACTGTTGATGTGTTTCAATACTCAGTCGGGTGTAAATGTGTTCCTGTATAGTATTTATCCAGCAATGATCATGTGGTGACATCAATTATGGTATTTTGAGAGGTAATCATTGAAGTCGGACATCACTGAAGGCCTAGGTGGGAAACGCACGGCTCGCTACTGCTTGGCGGACGGTAGTGTTGCACGATGCAGAAGATGTACATTATAATCTACATACATTTGGCCGACAATTGGGCTTTTAATACTATTGTCATATTGTGAAAATGCACGTCGATGACACATTCTTGCTGTGTCTTGCAAATTTTACAGCCACAAGGGAAAAAGGCGTCCTCAATGCAATGTAGCGTAGTTGCTAGCAAAATAGCATCCTTGCCTCCATCGTGGCAAATAAGGTACCGTTCTTACAAGTATATTATCACTGGCAGATGGAGAATGGGGCTAAACATGTTACACTACACACTGTCAGATGATACAATAAGCCGGGTGAACCACCAAGCCCAAAACAAATAATACAACCGGAAATTATGTAATATGTTACTGCATACGTCAGGGTCCTTTGAAACCGTTTGAAATTACTATATCATAATTTATATGCCAAAAAATATACATATATATATACAGTATATATATATATACATACATATATATATAAATACATACATATATGTATATATATATATATATATATATATATATATATATATATATATATATATATATATGTGTATGTATATATATATATATATGTGTACATATATGTGTATGTATATATATATATGTGTACATATATGTATGTGTATATATATATATATATGTGTACATATATGTATGTGTGTATATATATATATATATATATATATATATATATATGTGTACATATATGTATGTGTATATATATATATACATACATACATAAACATATATATATATATATATATATATATATATATATATATATATATATATATATATATATATATATGTGTACATATATGTATGTGTGTATATATATATATATATATATATATATATATATATATATATATGTGTACATATATGTATGTGTATATATATATATACATACATACATAAACATATATATATATATATATATATATATATATATATATATATATATATATATATATATATATATATATATATATATATATATATATATATATATATATATATATATATATATATATATATTCTGAGCGCAATGATGTCACGTTATCGATGCCTTTTTAGACAATATGATTTGCCTGAGCGGCTAGAAGACACCGGTAGAAAATGGATTAGAAAGGACAGATTTTTAAAAAATTATAATAAAAAAATGATATATTATTCGACACATTCAACATGTAAATAAAGATTTCAGGCCATATCGCTCATCCCTAGTTTTATTATTGTTTTCCAGTGAGTGACCTGGTTGTGATGCAGTAATCCACGTGAAAATATCATTGAGTTTGAACACAATTTTAGCAGAATTAATTGTCATGTAAGGACAAACCAAGAACTAATCCATTATTATTTTGGAAATAATTTGTTTTTTAAATACAAGAATGCGGCAAACTTTGGAAAGTATTCGGGTGAGATTGCTGCTGCCCGTTTGTTCATTCCTTCGACCTAATCAACTAAGAAAGTAAATATGTTAAAAGGAATATCAAAACCATAACAACCGTCGGGGAAGAAGTAGCAGAGTTTAATGATGAATGCCATATTTCGACCAGCGCAACACAGTTTTTGGCATCAGGCCACCTCACTGAGCTACAAGCCAAACAAAGACAACTACAACACAAGTCGGACTTGCCTGGACTCCCTTAAGTTGTGTTTGTGTATTTTGAACAACGTTCTCTGCATAGATTTAGGTGTAAAGACGCTAGCCTTTAGTTAGCGTTAGGACGCTAGTGTCTTACAGCTGAATGAATAAAAACAGCGTCCCATTTGAGAATAGTTAAATCGTAAACCTATAATCATGTAATAATTATATCCTTGACCCCGAAAGGGACAGGCGGTAGAAAATGGATGGATGGATCCTTCTTTCCAAACTGGTGTGTTGTCTTTTTGGAACTCATTGAGTTAGCAAAATAGACAAAACTTGACAAAAGGCGAAAAAACACAGAAAAGACACATAAACTGAAGTGTACTGTACTAGTAGTGTCATGGAGGGCTACGCCTCCACAAAAATGCTGTGTTCTGCTCTTTGGTGGGACACAAAATGAATGCATTAATGACACAGACACAGGGTTTGCACACTGAGGCATATTTGGCTCAATCGAAAAGTTTGTACATCAAAAAGTTTGCAAATAGAGGGGCTTGTAAATCAAAGTTCCAATGTGTATATACTAGGCCTGTCAATGTTAATGCATATTATTAATAAACATGTTTCCATGTTATAATAAATGCATAAATATTATTCAC
The DNA here is from genome assembly GCF_033978785.1 of Entelurus aequoreus. Classification (NCBI taxonomy): domain Eukaryota; kingdom Metazoa; phylum Chordata; class Actinopteri; order Syngnathiformes; family Syngnathidae; genus Entelurus; species Entelurus aequoreus. Next base: position 57,103,369 of record NC_084734.1, on the reverse strand, counting down.
AGTGTTTCTTTTGACCACCAGAAGGTGGTACAGGCGGTGGTCACCCCAGTGTGATGATAGTTAGAGCGATGTGCTCTGCGCCCTTCAAAACAAAACATTTGAGATAAAACTGAGGTAATTAGTGAGTATTGCAGCGACAAACACATAAAGTTGTAATTAACATCCTTAAAGCGAAACATGAACGTCGGGATGGTGTCGCGAGCATGAATGCTACATGGACATCAAACATGACAAACTATGCTGGCAGAAGTTTACGTGCGTTGACCACAGATACATTAAAGGCCTACTGAAACCCACTACTACCGACCACGCAGTCTGATAGTTTATATATCAATGATGAAATCTTAACATTGCAACACATGCCAATACGGCCGGGTTAACTTATAAAGTGCAATTTTAAATTTCCCGCGAAACTTCCGGTTGAAAACGTCTCGGTATGATGACGTTTGCGCGTGACGTCACAGAGTGAACGGAAGTATTCGGACCCCATTGGATCCAATACAAAAAGCTGTTTTCACCACATAATTCCACAGTATTCTGGACATCTGTGTTGGTGAATCTTTTGCAATTTGTTTAATGAACAATGAAGACTGCAAAGAAGAAAGCTGTAGGTGGGATCGGTGTATTAGCGGCGGACTACAGCAACACAACCAGGAGGACTTTAAGTTGGATAACAGACGCGCTAGCCGCCGACCTCATCTTGACTTCCTCCGTCTCCGGGCCGCCAACCGCATCTGTGATCGGGTGAAGTCCTTCGTCGCTCCGTCGATCGCTGGAACGCAGGTGAGCACGGGTGTTGATGAGCAGATGAGGGCTGGCTGGCGTAGGTGAATAGCTAATGTTTTTAGCATAGCTCTGTCGAGGTCCCGTAGCTAAGTTAGCTTCAATGGCTTCGTTAGCAACAGCATTGTTAAGCTTCGACAGGCTGGAAAGCATTAACCGTGTAGTTACATGTCCATGGTTTAACAGTATCGTTGATTTTCTGTCTATCCTTCCAGTCAGGGGTTTATTTATTTTGTTTCTATCTGCATTTAAGCACGATGCTATCACGTTAGCTCCGTAGCTAAAGAGCTTCGCCGATGTATTGTCGTGGAGATAAAAGTCACCGTGAATGTCCATTTCGCGTTCTCGACTCTCATTTTCAAGAGGATATAGTATCCGAGGTGGTTTGAAATACAAATCCGTGATCCACAATAGAAAAAGGAGAAAGTGTGGAATCCAATGAACCCTTGTACCTAAGTCACGGTCAGAGCGAAAAAAGATAAGTCCTGCACTGCACTCTAGTCCTTCACTCTCACGTTCCTCATCCACAAATCTTTCATCCTCGCTCAAATTAATGGGGTAATCGTCGCTTTCTCGGTCCGAATCGTTCTCGCTGCATTGTAAACAATGGGGAAATGTGAGGAGCCCTTCAGCCTGTGACGTCACACTACTTTCGGTACAGGCAAGGCTTTTTTTTATCAGCGATCAAAAGTTGCGAACTTTATCGTCGATGTTCTCTACTAAATCCTTTCAGCAAAAATATGGCAATATCGCGAAATGATCAAGTATGACACATAGAATGGATCTGCTATCCCCGTTTAAATAAAAATAAATTCATTTAAGTAGGCCTTTAAACATTGCCTTTTTTAATAGAGAGCCACCGCATGCAGTGTTGCCAACTTGGCGACTTTGGCGCTGAATCTGGCAACTTTTCAATCCTCTTGGCGACTATTTTTGTAAACAGCTACTAGCGACAAATCTAGCGACTTTTCTCTGTGTTATTGGAGACTTTTTTTGTGTCTTGGAGACCCTAACCATACCATACCAACTTTATTTATAAAGCCCTTTAAAAACAACCACAGTTGAAGTTGACACGTAGCAGTACTATCCCCTGTTCCAAAGCACTCCCAAGAAACTGCAAATAAAGTATTTATTCCATCACGGTCGTATTGGCACAATACCAATTCCTATTCTAGCATGGATACTTTTGATATTTTTATCGATACACTCACCCCTAATGTTTACCAAATTTCACTTCAAAATAAACCCAGATGGTACTTTGAATAAAACTGTTACATAGTTTTTAACAAATACATAACATGAAATCAAGTAAAACATTTTCCCTTTATACATTCAGGCAATAAAATTGCATTTGTGTCCAAATATTGAGATGTTTAAGGTCATTTTAAAAATGCATGCAGTGGAATTACTATTTTGTCATATTATTACATGGAAAAGCCGATTCCCTTTTTACATATTTTTTCTTAGCTTACTTATTTGTTTACTTACTTGCTGACTTTTCCTGAAGAGGTCCAATGTTATATTCATTGCTTTATTCACCATTTTAGAGTCCTTATTAAGCTGGCAAGAACCAGAAGCAGTCATGCGATTGACTGGCTGGCGCAAACCCTGACAGGAAAAAGCTGCAAGTGGAAAAGAAAGAATAAATAAATAAGCTCTCTAGGGTTTGCTAAAACATGTGATTCACAGGGAAGCTCCAGTGTCAGAACAGCTACACCATCCATCTTTTGGCAGTAGTGACATATGGTTATTTTTAAATTAAAACCAGATCTCTGAAGAAAACAACTTATCTAAAAAACGTTTGGAGGAAATGTGAACTAATCACAAACAAGGCCATTCTTGCTTTAAATTGCAACATGTTTATACAAACCTCAACAACCAGTGAAGTTGGCATGTTGCGTAAATCGTAAATAAAAACAAAATAAAATGATTTGCAAATCCTTTTCAACCTATATTCAATTGAATAGACTGCAAAGACAAGATACTTAACGTTCGAACCGGAAAACTTTATTTTTTGCAAATATTATCTCATTTGGAATTTGATGCCTGCAACATGTTTCAAAAAAGCTGGCACAAGTGGCAAAAAAGACTGAGAAAGTTGAGGAATGCTCATCAAACACTTATTTGGAACATCCCACAGATGAACAGGCTAATTGGGAACAGGTGGGTGCCATGAATAAAAAGCAGCTTCTATGAAATGCTCAGTCATTCACAAACAAGGATGGGGCGAGGGTCACCACTTTGTGAACAAATGCCTGAGCAAATTGTCGAACAGTTTAAGAACAACATTTTTCAACGAGCTATTGCAAGGAATTTAGGGATTTCAACATCTACGGTCCATAAGAGGTTCAGAGAATCTAGAGAAATCACTACGCGTAAGCGATGATATTACGGTCTTCGATCCCTCAGGCGGTACTGCATCAAAAAGCGACAATGTGTAAAGGATATCACCACATGGGCTCAGGAACACTTCAGAAAACCACTGTCAGTAACTACAGTTGGTCGCTACATCTGTAAGTGCAAGTTAAAACTCTACTATGCAAAGCGAAAGCCATTCATCAACAACACCCAGAAACGCTGCCGGCTTCGCTGGGCCCGAGCTCATCTAAGATGGACAGATGCAAAGTGTAAAAGTGTTCTGTGGTCTGACGAGTACACATTTCACATTGTTTTTGGAAACTGTGGACGACGTGTCCTCCGGACCAAAGAGAAAAATAATCATCCGGATTGTTATAGGCGCAGTTGAAAAGCCAGCATCTGGGATGGTATGGGGGTGTATTAGTGCTCAAGGCATGGGTAACTTACACATCTGTTAAAGCACCATTATTGCTGAAAGGTACATACAGGTTTTGGAGCAACATATTTGTTTGTGTGACGGTCAGGTCGCATGACGGTGAATAGTGGCGTGTTCCCAAGATGCAGGAAATCGAGGAGGCAAAGTGCAGGTAAGAGTATTCAATGTAGCTCAAGAACAAACAAAGTTGAGTACCGCTGGAAAGGCATCGAAGCATAAGGAAGGCCATGCAAAAACGAAACTAAAACTGACAGGTGCGAAACAAAACGGAATGCTGGAATACAGCAAGAAATCACAGCTGGAGGAGAGAGCGTCCACATGAAGAATATTCATTCCAAACAAAGTCCCGCCAAAGAATGGTGGCTCACACTCAACTTAAATAGTCTTCATCACCAACAGAAAAAAGGTGAGGGAAAAAGTGCTTGAAGGCATCCATCCATCCATTTGCTACCGCTTATTCCCTTCATGTGTAAAGTAATTGTGAAAAAACACCAACACAACAGGAAGTGCCACCAAAATAAGAGCGCATGACAAGGAACACGCACCAAACACAGAAGAACACCAACAAAACTCAACATAAAGGCACGTACTGGTGTAACCAGCCATGACACTTTGCTTACTTACTAGTAAAAGAGAAGTTGTCTATGTTCACTATCTTACTTTATGACAACATTCTTCTTTGATTGCAAAAAGAAACGTATGTATGTATCATAAGATTTAATAAAGGTTTTCGTCCTGGTCGTGGAACTGTGGACCAGCTCTATACTCTCGGCAGGGTCCTTGAGGGTGCATGGGAGTTTGCCCAACCAGTCTACATGTGCTTTGTGGACTTGGAAAAGGCATTCGACCGTGTCCCTCGGGAAGTCCTGTGGGGAGTGCTCAGAGAGTATGGGGTATTGGACTGTCTGATTGTGGCGGTCCGCTCCCTGTATGATCAGTGTCAGAGCTTGGTCCGCATTGCCGGCAGTAAGTCGGACACGTTTCCAGTGAGGGTTGGACTCCGCCAAGGCTGCCCTTTGTCACCGATTCTGTTCATAACTTTTATGGACAGAATTTCTAGGCGCAGTCAAGGCGTTGAGGGGATTTGGTTTGGTGGCTGCAGGATTAGGTCTCTGCTTTTTGCAGATGATGTGGTCCTGATGGCTTCATCTGGCCAGGATCTTCAGCTCTCACTGGATCGGTTCGCAGCTGAGTGTGAAGCGACTGGGATGAGAATCAGCACCTCCAAGTCCGAGTCCATGGTTCTCGCCCGGAAAAGGGTGGAGTGCCATCTCCGGGTTGGGGAGGAGATCTTGCCCCAAGTGGAGGAGTTCAAGTACCTCGGAGTCTTGTTCACGAGTGAGGGAAGAGTGGATCGTGAGATCGACAGGCGGATCGGTGCGGCGTCTTCAGTAATGCGGACGCTGTATCGGTCCGTTGTGGTGAAGAAGGAGCTGAGCCGCAAGGCAAAGCTCTCAATTTACCGGTCGATCTACGTTCCCATCCTCACCTATGGTCATGAGCTTTGGGTTATGACGGAAAGGACAAGATCACGGGTACAAGCGGCCGAAATGAGTTTCCTCCGCCGGGTGGCGGGTCTCTCCCTTAGAGATAGGGGGAGAAGTTCTGTCATCCGGGGGGAGCTCAAAGTAAAGCCACTGCTCCTCCACATCGAGAGGAGCCAGATGAGGTGGTTCGGGCATCTGGTCAGGATGCCACCCGAACGCCTCCCTAGGGAGGTGTTTAGGGCACATCCGACCGGTTGGAGGCCACGGGGAAGACCCAGGACACGTTGGGAAGACTATGTCTCCCGGCTGGCCTGGGAACGCCTCGGGATCCCCCGGGAAGAGCTAGACGAAGTCGCTGGGGAGAGGGAAGTCTGGGCTTCCCTGCTTAGGCTGCTGCCCCCGCGACCCGACCTCGGATAAGCGGAAGAAGATGGATGGATGGATGGAAGATTTAATAAAGCCAAAAAATATTTTTTTTGTATTGTCCCCTTTATTTTGAAAAGTATTAAATAGCATCGAAATACATTTTGGTACTGGTACCAATACCAACATATTGGTATCGGGACCACTCTAATACAGTGTTGACTATAAATACATGTCCTTTAAAACTGACTTTCAAACAATGTTGCAACATAGTTGGATTTGTAAATTGAGACAACGTTGGATCAACAATGATTGGGAAATGACCAAATTTCAAAGGTCAAATCAACGTCACAACCTGACATTGAATAAACGTTGTCAAAAAGCATGTTGTTTCAATGGTGTATGTGTTGTAGAATATTGGTTGGGAAAATATCAATATTCAATGGTCAAAAAAACGCCAGAACGCGACTGATTGAACGTTGTCAAACTGCATGTTGTTTCAATGTTATGTTTGAGTTGCTCAATGTCAGGACTTAATTCATTAAGTTCTCAACATTGTTTCAATGTCTTGTGCCTGCTGGGATGGACTTCTCCAGCCAAATTGACTAAAGCAAAATGGGACAGACCAAGCGAGAGGAGCATAATTTTGCATCGATCATTTTAAATAATTCTGACCTCGATTAAGTTTTGGTCAGAGTTTAGATAGAACAATTTGAAAGGAGTCAAGCCAGATGCAATCCCGAAAAACAGGAGCACCCTCGAGGGGAGAAAGACTGATTCAGAACCTGCGGAAAAAGAAGAGTAGACCAGGCGCTCAAAAACGAGATAATCTATTTCTCTCTTAAGCTGCAAGTATTCTATTTTGCTTCCTATTCTACTGATATTTTCTTCAAGATGCTTGAGGAAATGCTAACAGAGCATGAGAGAAAACAGGCTATGATGTCTATGGAAGAGGAGATGCTTGAGGAATGAAATCCAGAAATATATATTCTTTAATATTTATTTTTTGCTCATAATGGTAACCATATCAGTTTTGAAATAAACATGGACCAGGGTGACAAAAACATGCAATTAACTGATCAAAATAATAGTTGTGTATGCCTTTATCCACACTGTCAATGCGGGGAAATGGGCTCCACTTCTGTAGATGATGTCACACCAAGAGGGGGCGCCATATTCAGTCTGGCAATGGTACAGTAAGGTGGCGTTCCAAGTAAGGTTAGTTATCTACCCTTAAATCAAAAAATAATTGATACTATGGGAAATAACTGCCAGATTCATTTTCAGAAGCACAAATTACATAATGAGAACTTGTTAGTGAAATGTTGGTCATTTGGACGCTATTGGTGCTCTGCGATATGGAGTTGAAAATAACTCGTTGAGTTTAAATAATTTGCTGACAGTTTGGTCCATATTGGTTCAGAAATGTTTATTCTTCATTCTTTATGTTACTAATTTGTGTGTAATTGTGCATGAATGTGTGAACCACAAATGATAATTAATAATTGTGGAATATCGAGACATGATATTTTGGGCTGCTAAAAAGAACAACAATGTAGACTGAACCGAACTAAAACTGTCACAAAACCTTGATAACATCCAAACTATGCATTTTTTAAATTGTTCCATCCCTATTAAATAGAGTAGTAAACAAAACAATATGTTCTTGATAAAATGTAGTCTCATCTTTTAGCCTGACAAACAAGTCTCTTAAGTCAGTCACATTGGAATAAGGGCACTTCAGCAGCAGCACTCAGGAGTTATGTTTAAATGTTTTAAAGTGCTTTCTCCAGTAAATCTAATGTGTTGCCGACAAGGCACATTTTTTACTTTGCAGACTATTTGACTAAGGTGAATTAACTCATGAACGAAAAACAAGACTGTTCACACTCATTTGTGTTTTGTTTGTTATTAAAACCAGCTTACAAATGGACCTTTTTTGTACCGGTAAGTGATCCACAACAGACTAGTTCAATAAAGAGAGGGGCCATTGATTTGTGACTGTCTTTTGTGTCGTAAGAAGCCATCTATTGCCTGCAGATGTTGTTTGCAGCACATACAGTTTTAGTGCCTAAGCTGGACCTGATGCAGCATGTCAAACACTTGCAGTCGTTGTCTGCAGGTGTTCAACACCGACCATGTTGACCTTTATTGCAGATGTGCTGCTCGGTCTGACCTCACAATGGCTTTGTTCATGTTTGACATTTGAAACTTGACACTTTGACCAGGGCCCATATTTTCTGGCCCTCTACTTAACTTCATAGTTTAGTGTGATTGCAGCCCCGCATCCTGGTCGGCTAATCGTTGAATTATGGCAACTTTGAATACCACGAGAAAAAAGACTAACTACAATAACATTGCAACACAAAAATGACAGCACAACAAACACACATTACGCAACACAAAGAGCAACTTCCTGTAAGCAAGCTTAATTCCTGGTGAACTCAACAGTGTCAAAATGTAATTTTTTTTTACATTAAATTTTACATTTATAATGACTTCAGGCCTATCTTAGCTCAGGGTCACTATAGCTGCTGGTAGAAGTAGTTAACACATTTAGTGATGTGGTTAATTTTCTATGTAAAGCGCTTTGAGTCTCTAGAGAAAAGCGCTATATAAATATAATTCACTTCACTTCACTACGTGATTCTGAAATTAAAACTATGGGCCTGATCTACTCAGACCCAAATACCAGAATTTTATTAGCGTGTGCCAACTATAAAATTGTGTGCATTATTAGTGGGCGTGGTGCTCTACTAAGCATTTGTAGGCCTAGTAACAGTACTGCATGTACAATTGATAACTGGTGCGGAGTGCCTTATTTAAATGAGGATTTTGCCTGTACTACGCGGCTTTCACCATGGAGACACTCATTTACTGCACATTCACTGTTATCATGCTCTTGCCTGTGGTGTTTTGAAACATGCAGCAGACATTTGTGTACCACTTTTTCTGGGCATTTTACAAACCCCGTTTCCGTATGAGTTGGGAAATTGTGTTAGATGTAAATATAAACGGAATACAATGATTTGGAAATCATTTTCAACCCAAATTCAGTTGAATATGCTACAAAGACAACATATTTGATGTTTAAACTGATAAACCTTTTTTTTTTTGCAAATAATCATTAACTTTAGAATTTGATGCCAGCAACACGTGACAAAGAAGTTGGGAAAGGTGGCAATAAAAACTGATAAAGTTGAGGAATGCTCATCAAACACTTATTTGGAACATCCTACAGGTGAACAGGCAAATTGGGAACAGGGGGGTGCCATGATTGGGTATAAGAGTAGATTCCATGAAATGTTCAGTCATTCACAAACAAGGATGGGGCAAGGGTCACCACTTTTTCAACAAATGCGTGAGCAAATTGTTGAACAGTTTAAGAAAAACCTTTCTCAACCAGCTATTGCAAGGAATTTAGGGATTTCACCATCTACGGTCCGTAATATCATCAAAGGGTTCAGAGAATCTGGAGAAATCACTGCACGTAAACAGCTAAGCCCGTGACCTTCGATCCCTCAGGCTGTACTGCATCAACAAGCGACATCAGTGTGTAAAGGATATCACCACATGGGCTCAGGAACACTTCAGAAACCCACTGTCAGTAACTACAGTTGGTCGCTACATCTGTAAGTGCAAGTCAAAACTCTCCTATGCAAGGCGAAAAACGTTTATCAACAACACCCAGAAACGCCGTCGGCTTCGCTGGGCCTGAGCTCATCTAAGATGGACTGATACAAAGTGGAAAAGTGTTCTGTGGTCTGACGAGTCCACATTTCAAATTGTTTTTGGAAACTGTGGACATCGTGTCCTCCGGACCAAAGAGGAAAAGCACCATCCGGATTGTTATAGGCGCAAAGTTGAAAAGCCAGCATGTGTGGTATCTGTGAAGGCGCCATTAATGCTGAAAGGTACATACAGGTTTTGGAGCAACATATGTTGCCATCCAAGCAACGTTACCATGGACGCCCCTGCTTATTTCAGCAAGACAATGCCAAGCCACGTGTTACATCAACGTGGCTTCATAGTAAAAGAGTGCGGGTACTAGACTGGCCTGCCTGTAGTCCAGACCTGTCTCCCATTGAAAATGTGTGGCGCATTATGAAACTTAAAATACCAAAACGGAGACCCCCGGACTGTTGAACAACTTAAGCTGTACATCAAGCAAGAATGGGAAAGAATTCCACCTGAGAAGCTTAAAAAATGTGTCTCCTCAGTTCCCAAACGTTTACTGAGTGTTGTTAAAAGGAAAGGCCATGTAACACAGTGGTGAACATGCCCTTTCCCAACTACTTTGGCACGTGTTGCAGCCATGAAATTCTGAGTTAATTATTATTTGCAAAAAAAAAATTAAGTTTATGAGTTTGAACATCAAATATCTTGTCTTTGTAGTACATTCAATTGAATATGGGTTGAAGAGGATTTGCAAATAATTGTATTCTGTTTATATTTACATCTAACACAATTTCCCAACTCATATGGAAACGGGGTTTGTAGAAGCACTCCTGCAGTGCATCCACTGTACAACAAAACTCACTTTTTTAGTGCGCTGAAGGTGCGCTCATGGGAAATTTTAGCACTAACAGACACAAGAAAATGCATACTGCAAGAAGTTTTTTGTATACAGTGTATATGAAAAAACAAAACATTAGAAAAACATCAAAACGCATCAATTTAATATGTTTGAATCAGCTCCTTAAGTCACCCAGCAGCTATAAAATGATATTGTTGAATAGACGTAGTTATTATTTTTTATTTTTGACAGCTCATATGCAGTATGTTGTCAGGTATACTTAAGACGGTGCTGCAGCGTGATCCCCTCCTTTTTCACAGCTACTGCACAACTGCCGGTTTGCACGTCCTTTATAGAAGTACTAAATAATTAATGAATGAATGCATTTCCTTTATTGTCATTGCTTTTAGAAAGACAATGAAATGCATTTTAGCAGCACCGGAGATAGCAGCGTCATCATTTAAAATAACAAATAAAAACTAGAGAGCACAATATAAAAATAAAAAAGGATGCAATATAACAAATACGTAAGTGGGATAGATACACTGCAAAAGTACTATCTGTCAAATAGTCCTAGTTAGTCTTGTCAGTTGAATGGTGTTGGTGGATAGAAGATGCTTTTTAGTTTGTTTTGCTTATGAGGTGCCTGAACCTTTTCCCTGAAGGCAGAGAGGCAAACGTACAGTGTCCAGTATGATTTTGAGCCGGTGCGATGCTGCTGGCCTTCTTTGTCAGCCTGCCAGTGTAAATGTCGGTGAGAGCAGGCAGTGGGGAACCGATGATGCGTTCTGCTGTTTTCACCACCTTCAACAGGTGGTTCCTGTTCTCTTGACTCCAGCTGGCAAACCACATAGTGCAGCAGTACAACAGAATGCCTTCTATAACTGACCTGTGGGGGTTTGTGAGCAAGTAGAGGGAGATGGACCGGTTTCAGCCTCCTCAGGAAATACAGTCTCTGCTGTGCCTTCCCTATCTGATGTTTCATGTACATGTTCCAGGAAAGGTCTGCCGAGATTGCATGCCCAGGACACTCTCTCATCCTCCTGCTCCCAAATGCAGAGAGCAGAATGACAGTCCGTTTGGATTTTCTGAAGTTAACTATCATCTATTTTGTTTTGGAGATGTTGAGGTCCAGGTTATCGTCAATACACCAGTCTGTCAGGTGGCCGATCTTGGCTGTCCCGTTGTTCTCTGAAGTCAGTCCTACAACAGTGGTATCAACATCATACTTAACAATGGTGTTAGTGGGGTGTGAGGCAGAACAGTCATAGGTGAAAATGGAGAAGAGTATTGGACTCAGGACACAGCCCTGTGATGGTCCTGTGCTGAGGGTAAGGGTTGAGGAGGTATATTTACCCCTACGGACAGTTTGTGGACAGTGTTTGAGGAAGTCCAGTATCTACAAACCCGGTGAACTGTCCAGAACAAGGTTTTTTATTTTCTTCATTAACTTATATGGAATGATAGTATTGAAGGCTGAGCTAAAGTCTACACAAAGCATTCTCACATATGTATTACTTCTGTCCAGGTGTGTCATTACATTGTACAGGCCTGTTTCTAAAGCGTCCTCCGTGGTCTTGTTTTCTCTATATGAAAATTGGTGAGTGTCATAGTTAGCAGGCAGAACAGATTTAATGTGGGTGAGAATGCGTCTTTCAAATAGAGCAGGGGTCACCAACCTTTTTGAAACCAAGAGCTACTTCTTGGGTACTGATTAATGCGAAGGGCTACCAGTTAGATACACACTTAAATAAATTGCCAGAAGTAGCCAATTTGCTCAATTTACCTTTAACTCTGTTATTATTAATAATTAATGATATTTATCTTTGTGGAAACACTGATCATCTTAAAGATTTCTCACAATAAATAAATATAGAAACAGATAAATATCAATATGCAACATTTTATTTTTATATTTTCTCTAAGTGCACATTTTTTAAATTGAACATTTTCAAATGATCACTTCTAAGACAGTCTTGTGAAATCACAATATCCCATTTTAACTAGCTAGCCACTAACATTTTTTAAGAAATCATGAATTACTTTGCACCATGTTTGTACAAATAATAACTCATGTAAAATACAAAAGTAAACTCTCAAATTTTTAAATCATGTCACACTTTGAACTGGACACCAAATCTGTTATCTGTTTCTTTGTCAGTTAGTGGGAAGCCTGGCATTGCATGCTGTTAACTAGTGTGTTGTACTCTGGTGTGTAACTTGACACTGCAACTCTGAGTGAGTCTTGCAGATGTGCATCAGTGAGGCGTGTTCTGTGTTTGTTCTTGATGAAGTTCATGTCAGAAAAGGCTGATTCACAAAGATAAGATTTTTCCTCATTGTTTGCGGAACCTTCTTAATCTTTTGGACATATTTTCACAGCAATCTGGCCTTAAGCTTAATTATGATAAATGTAAAATGTTAAGGATCGGAAATCTAAAGGGAACGTCCTTTCGAATGGAATGCAAAGTGCCTGTTTTGTGGACAGATGGACCAGTTAACATACTTGGTGTTGTTGTCCCAGAAAATCTGGAAGATCTAGGCTCAGTAAATTATGATAATCGACTAAGAAAGCTGGACAAAATTATGCAATTATGGAAAGGGAAATCCCTAACCTTGTATGGTAAATTGTCTATTGCCAACTCGTTAATTATTCCTCAATTTATTTATTTGTTTTTGTCATTACCAGCTCCATCACAAAACTTTTTTAAGATTTATGAGCGGAGGGTCTTCGATTTTGTCTGGAACGGCAAACCAGAAAAGATTAAAAGAAAGGTTTTGTACAAAGAGTATGAATATGGGGGCCTGAAACTTCTCAACCTTGAAGCTATGTGTCTGTCTTTAAAAGCATCAATTGTTCCAAAGATGTATTTAAACATTGAGTGGTACACAAATGTCCTGTTGGACAAAAAACATGTACTGTATCAAAATAAATGGTATCCTTTTTTACAAGTGATCCCCTCCCAGAGAGTCTGCTGGGAAACATGGCGGGGTTCATAAAGGAAACAATCCACTCATAGTGGTGTTTTCAATTTTATGTGCCAGAAAAAAGAGACAATATTTTGCAGCAGTTAATATGGATGAACTCTAATATTGTAATAGATGAAAAGCCTTTCTTTTGGAAAAATATGTTTGAAAGAGGAATCATTTTTGTCAATGATATTATCAATGAGAATGGTAAAATTATGAAGTATGATGAATTTAGAGCTATGTATGGTGATGCTTGCTCAAGCTTTTCATTTGATCAACTAACTGGAGTAATTGGGAAAAGATGGAAACAAATAATTAATTATGGAACTACTAAATTATTAGTTTGTAAACCTCTAATAAGAAATTCTAGTTGGCAAAAAGGAACTAAAATAAATAGAAAAATGTATAATTTTTATTTAATAAAGAAATCTTTGAAGGCTGCCTCATACAACACAAATGGAAAATGGGAGGACTTTTTTGACTGCCCGTTGCCATGGGATGCCATATTCAAACTAATCTATAAAACCACTATCGATGTGCAAAATCGTTATTTTCAAATTAAAATTATTTATAACTTCTTACCCACAGGAAAAATGTTAAAATTATGGAATATGACAGAGTCAGATGATTGCCGATTTTGTTGTCAGGAGCCTGAATCCACCCTGCATTTGTTTTGGTATTGTCATATTGTGTCTTTGTTTTGGGTGGAAGTTGAAAAAATGTGTTTAAGGATTGGTTTGTTTATGAAGCTTAATGTGGTTTCTGTTATTTTAGGAGAGTTCATTGACAATCATGATTTAGTCAATTTAATTATAGTACTCGGTAAAATGTTTATTTTTAAGGCCAAAAACAGATATTCACTTAGTATTACTTTCTTTAAAATATTTATTCAGTATTTTCTAACTTTAGAAAGTTACATGGTTGAAAACGATAATGATGCGAAAACACATTAAAAAAAAGATGAGAAGTCCTCAAAGGCTTATTTTGAAAGTATAATTATGTTTATAGATTATATGATATCTGTTGTTGTGTTCCCTAATTTGAGTGACCTGGACATAATCTGTACTGTACATAAATGCTTATTTTGAAAATGTAATTTTGTTTATAAATTATATGCAATCTGTTGTGTTCCCTAATTTTTTTCTGTGTACATGAATGAAGGTGTGTGTTGCTGAGTCCGACTTGGACATTATCTGCACTGGGCCTGGTTTAAAAAACCCTTTAAACAAATCTAATTTCATTGACAACCTGGTCTGTTGAAGATAAGGCCCTTTTTTTAAAAATAAAATAAAATAAGATAAATAAATAAAAAACATTTTCTCGGATAAAAAAGAAAGTAAAACAATATAAAAATAATTACATAAAAAATAGTAATTAATGAAAATGTTAGTGGACCAGCAGCCTATACAATCATGTGTGCTTCAGGGACTGTGTCCCTTGCAGATGTGTTGTCTATGTTGTGGGAACCAGAATATTGGTAGCAGAAAGAATTAACCCCTTTTGTGTGAGTGGGTGTGGATGAGTGTGCATGGGGGAGGTTGTTTGGGTTGATGCACTGATTGAAAGTGTATCTTGTGTTTTTTCTATGTAGATTTAATTTAAAAAAAAAAAAAATCTTTTTTTTTTTTTTTTTTTTAGAACAGGCCCGCGGGCAACTCATCTGGTCCTTACGGGCGACCTGGTGCCCGCGGGCACCGCGTTGGTGACCCCTGAAATAGAGCAATACGCTGATAGTCATTGGTTCTTATTTGGAACCGGAACTATTGTGGCTTCGTTGGTAGAGAGGCCGTGCCAGCAACCTGGTTCAATCCCCGTCTTACACCATCCTAGTCACGTCCATTGTGTAGACATTTCACTCTTGCTCCTGATGGGTCGTGGTTAGGACCTTGCATGGCAGCTCCCGCCATCAATGTGTGTGTAAATGGGTGAATGTGGAAATAGTATCAAAGCGCTTTGAGTACCTTGAAGGCAGAAAAGCGCTATACAAATATAACCCATTTATCTTCAAACAGGAAGGGACAATTGACAGAAACAGTGACAGATTAAAAATACAGCTGGTCAGTGCAGTCCCTCAGTATCCTCCCGGAGACACAATTTGCTTTCCTGAGTGGCTCGAAACTGGTGAGAAGTCAGCTGGATGGGGTCGTCCTTTGCTGTCCGTGCTGGCTGGATGTGCTCTGTTGGTCGAAGCAGGCAAGAAGTTGTTCAGGGTGTCCCGGAGTGTCTTGTCTGATGTTGGTCTGCTTGGCGCTGCTTTTGAAGCCAGTAAGGGTCTTTATTTGCTGCCACATGCCTCGGGAGTTGTTGGTGTTGAAGTGTGCCTCCAGCCGCTGCTTGCCGTTTTGATATCCCTTCACAGTTTGTGCCGGGCCACCTTGTAGGCCTGCTGGCCTCCAGATCTGAAGGCAGCATTTTGTCTTTTGATGGCTGTTGAACCATGGCTTTTGGTTAGGGAACACTTGGACAGCTTTCCTCACGGTCACTGTCTCCTAGCAAAACTTGCTAGCTGATGTCTGACTCCTCAGTAAAAACTATCCAGTCGGTGGCCTCAAAGCAGTATTGGAGGGCTGAAGTGGTTTCTTCAGTCATCACTGGTAACTGGTTTGAGTGATGGGGGCTCTTTACAGCTGAGAGTTTGTTTGCTGGGATCAGGGGCTTAGACAGATGGTCTGGGACTCCCATGTGTGGCAGAAGGCTGGCTTTGTAGGCATGAGAAATGTTGCAGTAAACATCCCAACTAGAGAAAAAACATTTTAGACAAACTGGTAGAATCTGGGCAGTACAGACTTCAAATTGGAGCGATTAAAGTCGCCTGCAACATTAGCAATACTGTATGATTATGAGGCTGAATGCTGGTTTCCTGCTGTAGCTTCTCTATAGCTAGCCTAGCATTAGCTTGCGGTAGAACATAGGCTGTTATTATAGCTATAGATGTTAACTCCAGAGGCAGGCAGAACAGATGGCATTGGAGCATGATGTATTCAATGTCCGGGAAGCAGTAAGTGTCTTTGGTGCAG
Source organism: Entelurus aequoreus (assembly GCF_033978785.1). Lineage (NCBI taxonomy): Eukaryota > Metazoa > Chordata > Actinopteri > Syngnathiformes > Syngnathidae > Entelurus > Entelurus aequoreus. Next base: position 57,087,439 of record NC_084734.1, on the reverse strand, counting down.
GACTTTGTACACCACAGATGGTTGATGTAAATGCACGGCCCGCCTCCTCTGTTCTTATCGAAGTTAGCATTTTGGTCCGCTCTAACGACAGTGTTTCTCGCTTGCTCAAAAGCAGTGTCAGGTGTGTTGTGACCCAGCCAGGTTTCCGTAAACAACAGCACACAGTAATGAAATCTGTTTGTTGTCGCTGTTTTTTAGAAAGCGTGTTTTTGCTAAGAATAGGCTCGGTAGTGCCGGCTTGTTTGGGTTAGCTTTTAGCCTAGCCTTTAGCCCCCCCTGTTACCCCCTAAATGGATTGCATTCCTTAGTCTACTAACTTAAGAGATGCAATCCTCTGCGCACAAGTTTAGTAAATCAGCTTTGCTTACGCTATCAAATTTGCACAAGTTTTAATACACGCAAACCTTTAGTAGATCAGGCCCTATGTGCAGTCCAGCCTCAGGTGAATAGATTTTGAGACCCCGGCTTTAAACTGTTTACGCTTTTGAGCCACTTTGACTGTAAACCAAAAAATAAGTCTCCATGGAAGAATTTAGGGACATAGACATTGCTTATCCCTCTTGTTGTGCGTCAGCTTAAGTGACAAGCACGCCTGCAACACTGAGTCATGTCTCAGCAGAGTTGAGCTATCCATGAGGAAACAATAAATTCCATTTTCCCAAATAAAACAACTTCCTTTCTCTATTGCTATTCACTATATTTTATATTGGCCTATTGAGGGTTTCCTATATTTCTTGACAGCAATGTGCTGAACTCTATTATTACATGACAATACCAAACAATATACATTAAAAACATACAGTATTAGTATTAACTATTTTTTACAATGGAAATGAAAAAATGGTGTATCGTATTGATGAACTGTACTCTTTGTTGGACAAAGAGCAATAGGTCAAATCAGATCGGAGAGTTAAATATGTCTGCTGACAAACAGATAAGACAAGAGTGGAAAAGAGTGCGGAAATATTACTTAAAGGCCTACTGAAATGATTTTTATTTATTTAAACGTGAATAGCAGATCCATTCTATGTATCATACTTGATCATTTCGCGATATTGCCATATTTTTGCTGAAAGGATTTAGTAGAGAAAATCGACGATAAAGTTCGCAACTTTTGCTCGCTGATAAAAAAAGCCTTGCCTGTACCGGAAGTAGCGTGACGTCACAGGAGCTAGTATTCCTCACAATTCCCCATTGTTTACAATGGAGCGAGAGAGATTCGGACCGAGAAAGTGACGATTACCCCATTAATTTGAGCGAGGATGAAAGATTCGTAGATGAGGAACGTTACAGTGAAGGACTTGAGAGGCAGTGATGGACGTATCTTTTTTCGCTCTGACCGTAACTTAGGTACAAGCTGGCTCATTGGATTCCACACTCTCTCCTTTTTCTATTGTAGATCACAGATTTGTATTTTAAACCACCTCAGATACTATATCCTCTTGAAAATGAGAGTCGAGCACGCGAAATGGACCTTTAAAGTGACTTTTATCTCCAAGACAATACATCGGTGACACACTTAGCTACTGAGCTAACGTGCTAGCATCGTTCTCAAAATGAAGATAGAAACAAAATAAATAAACCCCTGACTGGAAGGATAGACAGAAGAGCAAAAATACTATTAAACCATGTACATGTAACTACACGGTTAAAAATTCTCAGCCTGGTAAGGCTTAACAATGCTGTTGCTAACGACACTAAGGCTAATTTAGCAACTTAGCAACCGGAACTTACAGAACTATGTACTCTCTCCTTTTTCTATTGTGTATCACGGATTTGTATTTTAAACCACCTCGGATACTATATCCTCTTGAAAATGAGAGTCGAGCATGCGAAATGGACATTTAAAGTGACTTTTATCTCCAAGACAATACATCGGTGACACACTTAGCTACTGAGCTAACGTGCTAGCATCGTTCTCAAATGAAGATAGAAACAAAATAAATAAACCCCTGACTGGAAGGATAGACAGAAGAGCAAAAATACTATTAAACCATGTACATGTAACTACACGGTTAAAAATTCTCAGCCTGGTAAGGCTTAACAATGCTGTTGCTAACCACGCTAAGGCTAATTTAGCAACTTAGCAACCGGAACTCACAGAACTATGTACTCTCTCCTTTTTCTATTGTGTATCACGGATTTGTATTTTAAACCACCTCGGATACTATATCCTCTTGAAAATGAGAGTCGAGCATGCGAAATGGACATTTAAAGTGACTTTTATCTCCAAGACAATACATCGGTGACACACTTAGCTACTGAGCTAACGTGCTAGCATCGTTCTCAAATGAAGATAGAAACAAAATAAATAAACCCCTGACTGGAAGGATAGACAGAAGAGCAAAAATACTATTAAACCATGTACATGTAACTACACGGTTAAAAATTCTCAGCCTGGTAAGGCTTAACAATGCTGTTGCTAACAACGCTAAGGCTAATTTAGCAACTTAGCAGCCGGACCTCACAGAACTATGATAAAACATTAGCGCTCCACCTACGCCAGCCAGCCATCATCTTCCCATCAACAGCCGTGCTCACCTGCGTTCCAGCGATCAACGGCGCGATGAAGGACTTCATCCGTGGGTTTGGCGGCAAGCATCAGCTAGGCGTCTTCTATCAGGGTAAGTAGTCCTTGTTGTGTTGCTGTAAGTATTGTACTTAGCCGCTAAGACACCGATCGATCCCACCTACAACGTTCTTCTTTGCAGCCTCCATTGTTCATTAAACAAATTGCAAAAGATTCACCAACACAGATGTCCAGAATACTGTGGAATTTTGTCGAAGAAAACAGAGCTTTGTGTCCAATAGGGCCCAAACACTTCCGTGCATTTTATGACGTCACGCGCATTAATCATATCCAAAGGAGATTTTCAACCGGAAGTGTGGCGGGAATTTTAAAATTGCACTTTATAAGTTAACCCGGCCGTATTGGCATGTGTTTCAATGTTAAGATTTCATCATTGATATATAAACTATCAGACTGCGTGGTCGGTAGTAGTGGGTTTCAGTAGGCCTTTAAGTAAGGTTACTGGTCTGAAATTCTACTCAAGTAAAAGTGAAAAGTAACTCATTTCAAATGTACTTTTTAACAGAAGTCTGGGTCTATCCTGATTGAACAGCCAATTGCAGGACACATACATTACATCCGGAAAGTATTCACAGAGCTTCACTTTTTTCACATTTTGTTACATTACAGTCTTATTACAAAATTGAATACTTTCAATTTTGTCCTCAAAATAATTGTTTTGTCTTTTTAAATACAGTGCCACTAACTACTACACACATCTATCCATACTTGCCAACCTTGAGACCTTCGATTTCGGGAGGTGGGGGTTGGGGGCGGGCGTGGTCGGGGGGGGCGTGGTTAAGAGGGGAGGAGTATATTTACAGCTAGAATTCACCAAGTCAAGTATTTCATATATATATATATATATATATATATATATATATATATATATATATATATATATATATATATATATATATATATATATATATATATATATATATATAAATAAAAGAAATACTTGAATTTCAGTGTTCATTTATTTACACATATACACACACATAACACTCATCTACTCATTGTTGTACTTGAAAGACTTGATCAAATACACAGTAATGAAAACACAGTTGTTCTACTAACTGTACTGTGCTTGCTGCTTACTAAAAAAAACAACAACACTTACCTTTCACTATTTGAGTAGCCTTTGTTCTGCCATTTACGTACTGGCGAGCGATCTCTGAATCCGGGAACATATCCTTCAAGGATTTGTTGAAGACATCCGCAAATGAGAACGGGATGTTGCTTCCAGCTATCAGCATAGCCACCTTTGTCTCGGCATATGTTACACCATCGGGTCTCCATTTAGCGAGGTGGCCCATAATACTGGGCTGGGACCGGTGCTGCGTTGCCGCCGCTTTGTGCTTCGCTGACCGTTCATGACTGAGTATATCCGTTCGGCCACCGTGTTCAATGAAGAAGTCTGTTCTACAAAATTTACAGGCAGCATACCCCTTCCCCTCTGAACTGTCCTGGATAGACTGAAATTCTTGTTTCCATTCGTTTTGGAACTTACAAGCGTATTTCTTCATCTTACTCGTCGTCGGCGTTGCCATGGCTGTATCTTCCTCGTTCTTCTGCTTCGTCTCCTTATTGTGTGCGCAGTTCTGCACTCTCTAAAAGCCGTAGATATTATAACGTGATTGGGCAGGCACGCTGTTTATATCGTGGGAAAGCGGACGTGAAAACAGGCTGTCCTCACTCAGGTCCGCATGGAGCTGGAAGGGGCGTGGCCCCCAGCTCCGGCTGAAAATCGGGAGATTTTCGGGAGAATATTTGTCCCGGGAGGTTTTCGGGAGAGGCGCTGAATTTCGGTAGTCTCACGGAAAATTCGGGAAGGTTGGCAAGTATGCATCTATCTCTGGGCAGTTTTTCCCACTCCTCTTTGTAGCAGCTCTCAAGCGCCATTAGGATGGATGGGAAGTGTTGGTTTTTATCCAGGATATCTCTGTACATTGCTGCATTCATCTTTCCCTCTATCCTGACCAGCCTCCCAGTTCCTGCCGTTGAAAAACATCCCCACAGCATGATGCTGCCACCACATGCTTCACAGTAGGGATGGTATTGACCTGGTGATGAGCGGTGCCTGGTTTTTTCCAAACACGATGCCTGGCATTCACGCCAAAGAGTTCAAACGTTGTCCCATTAGACCAGATAATTTTGTTTCAAAGAGTGCATTTTGGCAAACTTTTTAGAGGAAAAAGGAATTGGCGAAACTGCCCAAAGATAGGTGTGTCAAGCTTGTGGCATTGTATTCAAAAATTAAAATAAAAAAACACTTTTCACATTGTCATCATGGGGTATTGTCTGTAGAATGTTGAGAAAAAATATATCTATTCCATTTTGGAATAATGCTGTAACATAACAAATGTGGGAAAAGTAAAGCGCTGGGAATACTTTCCAGATTAACTGTAATTTGAGTAATACATTTTTGTATAGACCAGCATCTTTAACAGAGGCTCTGCAGGGGGGTTTGGGAAAATGTTGGTGTATTAGACTTTCTTTTAAATATAGTTTATATTTCCCCCAAATTTGGACACAAATATAGATGTCATTAAATACACAATAGTACTGATCCAACATACTGTAGTATAGTTGGATCAGTAGCATGGCCATTGTACACACTGTACCTTGAAAGTTTAAAATAAAAATATGAATGAATAATTATATTTTTACAATCATGTTAGCTTTTAAGACACCTATCGATTAACACTCGAATTTGCAGCTATCTATTTTCAGCGCTGTATTTTATTATTGGAATATATTAATACTGTGCAATAATGAGGTACCATAAGGACTAGTTTAATTTAAAACACCTGTTCATCAGTTTGGCGGTACTTGGCCTAGAAAAAATTAAAGACTCCCGCCCTGAGATCGGTAGGTTGGAGTTCAAATCCCAGCCGAGTCATACCAAAGACTATAAAAATGGGACCCGTTTCCCTCCCTGCTTGGCACTCAGCATCAAGGGTTGGAGTTGGGGGTTAAATCACCAAAATGATTCCCGGGCGCGGCGCCGCTGCTGCCCACTGCTCCCCAAGGGGATGGGTCAAATGCAGAGGACAAATTTCACCACATCTAGTGTGTGTGTGACAATCATTGGTACTTTAATCTTTTAATCTTTAAAATAGAAATTTTTCTCTGCCAGAATTGTCAGGCTGGTCACTGACTGTTTGGTTATGTTTTAGTTTTTCAGTCAGTGCTGGAGTATTATCGCTGTCGCTGTATGCTGTGGACTACTAACTGTCTGCTGTGGACTACTAGCTGTATGCTGTGGACTACTAGCTGTCTGCTGTGGACTACTAGCTGTATGCTGTGGACTGCTTGTGGTCTCCAGTTCTCCCTTGTTCCTCGTCTCTTGTGAGCTGTTCCCTGGTTCCTGATTCTTGTTCCTGTTTGCTGTCTCCTGTTTTCCTGGTTCCTGGTTTGTGTTTTACGTGCATTTTTGGACATTAAACCATGTTTTCCTGTATCAAGCCTGCCATCTCTGCATCTTGGGGTTCGTCACCACCTATACTTGACAAGAATTCCATGTATCCGAGGATAGAGACACGTTTACAACAAAGAATTGATGTTGTAAACTCACAATTACAGAATTTCCTTTGGAATTAATAAAGCATTTACCTAACCAACACTTGCAATAAAATGTGCCTTTGCGTGACATTGCCACGGGCAGGGTATTGGAGGAAATATATATATTTATTGTCAAACTGTGCATTGTAATACAGCGTCCAACATTTCAATTGTTTGTCAAATCTGACAAAATAAACATTAATTCATAAATAAATGAGTGGTATTGTTTGAATGCAGAGGTGAGATGCTGCACAATGTTGCACTCTTTGTCAATATTCTTTGCCTCTTTCCTATTAGTATGACCCCTCAATTGTCTTGGTATTGTGCAGGATTGTGTGCGGGCTGGACAGAAAGAGGATGCAAGGAGGGCACAGATGAGCGAGTTACAGAAGAGCAGCGTGGAGACAATAGTGAGTCATCTGGCACAGAGAGTGGACAATGAGGGGGTAAAAGCGTGTGTGTGTGTTCTTGGGGATTTTTGTGTAACGCTGGGGAGACACACAATCTCTGGGATTAACTGGGTGTGACAGATCTTGAAAAAGAATGTGTAATAATAGTGGGCCGTGTTAGGACATATCTTTTCCTACATTGAGACTCGGTGTGTCTCGATACAACTTTTTCACTTCCGATACGACACTGATATTAATCCGATGCAATATCATCAGAAATCATACCATACTAATATTTTGTGGTGTGAAATGTTAAAAAAAATAATCAAGTGAAAGTAGTCAGAACAGTGGTAGGTAGAAAAAACATTAACCTTCCGTATTTTTTAAACTATAAGGTGCACTTAAAATCCTTTCATTTTCTCAAAAAGCGTCAGTGCGCTTTGTAACCCAGCTAGACTAATGTATGGACTAATTCCGGTTGTGCTTACGGGCCTCGAAGCAATTTTATTTGGTGCATTGTGTAATGATAAGTGTGATTAGTAGATGGCAGTCACACATAAGAGATACATGTGGACTGCAGGTTGATGCTTGTTCAGTCAGTGACTCGAGCAAGCAAGACAGAAACTTTGATCTTTCATTGACAATATAGAATATTACACACGGTGCTCAAAAATCTGTCAAAATGTTTTAGTATGACTTTGGTAAACTATGAAGCCGCACTGACTGATGAATTGTCGGCGCATTACGGCTACCGTAGTCAGATGTGCTGTGCTTCAACATACAGGTATTATCATGGTGTGTGTATAAGGACCCCAAAATGGCACCTATCAGGAGACATATTGTCATGTCTGTTTATCATGTTTTTGTTTTGGCCATGTGCTGTTTGTTTTTTTGGACACTTTCTTAGTTCCTGGTTTCACTTCCTTGTTTGGTTTGGTTTCCATGGTCACCCATTAGTTTTCACCTGTCATGTCACGCACCTGTTTTACGTTTTGAGTCACGCACCTGTTTGTTCCAATCATGTCACTGTTATTTAAGTCTACCTTTGTTCATCACTCGTTCTGCCTGCACTGTGTTTGTCACGCGTTTATGTCAAGTAAGTGTTTGATTATGCCATGTCATCCATGCCAAGTAATTAAGCTTCATGTGTTTTAGGCACGCTTGCCTTTTTGCTTTATTGTTTGCATGTGTGATAGTTTTAGTGATTTATCTTGAATAAATCCAAGCTCACCTTCACGCTGTCATCGGGAGCCGTTTTTTGCATGGGAAGAACAACCCCGCAGCCAGCTGCGACCCCCCCACGTGACATTATGCAGGCAGCAGACGTTCTTCCGCAGACGGGCCATGACGAGGTGATGGAGACGCGCTGGCGAAGATGGAGGCCAGCCAGAAAGGCTTCTTTTCGCCAGCATGGCGCGTCGTTCCCCCAGGATCCTCCTCCGGACAACAAGTTTCCCCAACCAGCCCTGTCTTCCTCGCCGCCGCAGGAGACCCGCGCTGATGACGTCATCCCGCCCACTGGTGATGACGTCAGAGACCAAGATTTTTTTTTAGATTCCATTTACGCCCTCTGTCAGCCGCCCACTAAGGACTTTGTTTAAAAAAATAATCCCTTTGAGAAATTTTTTTCAAAATTTAGATTTGTTCAGACCCAGTCTAAAGTGGGGGTGGTAAATAGACATTTTGGACAATTTAATGGGGAGGATTTTGCCCCCCTCCTGACCGCCCTCCACCCACCCCTAAAGAAGATGCCAGACAGCAGGGAGCGCGTCTGGTATCCGCTCCTTGAGGGGGGGGCTGGGACCGGGAGCTGTGTTGGTGGGGTGGCTCAGCTGCACCCAACCAGGCAGCAACCTCCATCCCGGCCGCCACCACCAGTCCGTCACCATGCCAAGCCACAGCCCCCAGCTAGGCCACCTGCACCACGTCAAGTTCCACGCGGCCAAGCTCCGGTACCAGCTCCACGCGGCCAAGCTCCGGTACCGGCTCCACGCTGCCAAGCTCCGGTACCGGCTCCACGCTGCCAAGCTCCGGTTCCGGCTCCAAGCTGCCAAGCTCCGGTTCCGGCTCCACGCCGCCAAGCTCCGGTTCCGGCTCCACGCCGCCAAGCTCCGGTTCCAGCTCCACGCCGCCAAGCTCCGGTACTAGACCCACGCCAAGACCAAGACCCACGCCAAGACCAAGACCCACGCCAAGACCAGGACCAAGACCAAGACTTCCAAGACCAAGACCAAGACTGCCAAGACCAAGACTGCCAAGACCAAGACTACCAAGACTGCCAAGACTGCCAAGACCAAGACTGCCAAGACTGCCAAGTCTGCCAAGACTACCAAGACTGCCAAGACCAACACCAAGACCAACACCAAGACCCACGCTGCCAAGACCAAGACCCACGCTGCCAGGACACGCCACGCCAAGCTTTGCCGCCCGACGCACCACGCCAAGCTTCGTCATCTGCTACTGCCACGTCGACGAAGCGCCTGCCTTCTCGTCTGCCACGGATGTGGCCGCTGCCTGGTCGTCCGCCACGCCGGGTGCGCCCACTTTCTCGTCGGCCACGGGTGTGGCCCTTCCCGGGTCGTCCACCTCGCCTGCGGCGGTGGCGTTCCACTCGCCGCCGCCACATGACTATGCCTCGGTGGATTCGGGGCCACTTGGCCTGGCGACCCACCGCCATGTCCCCCTCCCGCCCTCCCATGACTCTTGATCCTGTTTTGTGTTTTGTTTTTTGGACATCTGGGATCTGTCCGTAAGGGGGGGGTTCTGTCATGTCTGTTTATCATGTTTTTGTTTTGGCCATGTGCTGTTTGTTTTTTTGGACACTTTCTTAGTTCCTGGTTTCACTTCCTTGTTTGGTTTGGTTTCCATGGTCACCCATTAGTTTTCACCTGTCATGTCACGCACCTGTTTTACGTTTTGAGTCACGCACCTGTTTGTTCCAATCATGTCACTGTTATTTAAGTCTACCTTTGTTCATCACTCGTTCTGCCTGCACTGTGTTTGTCACGCGTTTATGTCAAGTAAGTGTTTGATTATGCCATTTCATCCATGCCAAGTAATTAAGCTTCATGTGTTTTAGGCACGCTTGCCTTTTTGCTTTATTGTTTGCATGTGTGATAGTTTTAGTGATTTATCTTGAATAAATCCAAGCTCACCTTCACGCTGTCGTCCGGAGCCGTTTTTTTGCATGGGAAGAACAACCCCGCAGCCAGCTGCGACCCCCCCACGTGACATTAATGGGTGACCATGGAAACCAAACCAAACAAGGAAGTGAAACCAGGAACTAAGAAAGTGTCCAAAAAAACAAACAGCACATGGCCAAAACAAAAACATGATAAACAGACATGACACATATTATCTACCGTTTTGTTTTACAATATTATACAAAACCAACTTTTCTTACCTATTGGCACCTGCTGATGTGTATTTGGGATCTGTATAAGTCCCGAAAATTTGCGCTGGTCCACCATTGTAGATGGTGCAGACACCGTAGTCGCTAAGTTTCTTCTTTTTCTCTATCCTCTTGTTTGGCATTCATCCTCTGCTGTTACCATTTCTAATACATCTCTAACTAATACATCTGTCAGTTGACCCGCCATGAAAGGGCTAAAAACTACCGGTTCAACAAAGATAACGGGGACAAGACGCTGTCAAAGTGCAACCACGTCAATAAGACCGCCCACAAAACGGCACATCCTGAAGAGACTGTCAGAAAGAAGCTTGAAGATGGTCTGTGAAACTTAATCTAGGCAACATTTTGACCAAAGAACCATCATTACATGTTATGTAGACCACAAGGAAGTGTTTAAATTGTAGAAAAATTTGTAATATGACCCCTTTAATACGCTTTATATTTTGGTGCGCCTTTTGTACGTAAATACACCCGCTCATCAGCAGTGCTCTTTATAATCCGGTGCACCCTTTAGTCGGAAAAATACGGTATTTATTATTAACCATCTGGAATGGATTAATGTTGTCTTTAAGTCGAAGGGGGAGTGGTAATTGTTTTTTGGGTGACACCTAGTGGCCACAGTAATTCATGAAGTTAAGCCCATTATGCAAAAGGTTGAATGATGTAGACACGTTTGTTACTGGATACTTCAACACACCTTCTGCCTTGGAGACTTTGTATGTATAAGTAATATGCAACTATAATGATTTAATACTTGTTTATATTGACAAAAGACTGCAATATTGTTCAATTAAGGACACTAATTACAAATGTCTAGTTTCTTTGCTATTGTGTGTTTTACTGTTGTTTATCTGTTAGCGCCTGGTAGCCTATCAATCAAAGTTTATTTATATAGCCCTTAATCACAAATGTCTCAAAGGGCTGCACAAGCTACAACGGCATCCTCGGCTCAGATCCCACATCAGGGCAAGAAAAAACTCAACTCAATGGGAACAACCAGAAACCTTGGAGGCGACCGGTGCAATGGTTGCCGATGCATGTAGACACATCGGGGCGCAGAGATCACCGACTAATGCATAAGGAGTGGTCCATCCTGGGTCCCAACTTTGAACAGCTAGCAACTCATCTGTGGTCACCTGATAACCTCTCCAAATAGGAGAGGGGGGCAGAGCAGAAAAGAAAAGAGATGTCAGATCAACTGGTCTAAAAAGGGGGTCTATTTAAAGGCTAGAGTATACTACTGAGTTTTAAGATGGGACTTAAATGCTTCTACTGAGGTAGCATCTCTAACTGTTACCAGTAGGGCATTCCAGAGTACTGGAGCCTGAATAGAAAACGCTCTATAGCCTGCAAACTTTTGGATGGAGATAGACCGCTTAGTATTTTATACGTAAGTAGTAAAAACTTAAAGTCGCATCTTAAGTGCACCGTATTTGCGTATGATGTCACCTAGCAGCAGCATGTAGATGCTGAAGAGTGCAGGGCCTTGAACCGAACACTGTGGAACTCTGCACGTTACCTTACCATACTCCGAGGTCACATTGTTATGGGAAACGCCCTGCATCCTGTCAATCAAGAAAAGGCTAAGTCGGACATACCAATACGTGTAATGATCGACGGTATAGAAAGCAGCGCTAAGATCAAGTAGCAGCAACATGGATGACTCATCAGCATCCATAATTAGCAATAGGTCATTGGCATTTTTACGAGGGCTGTCTCCGTAGAGTGATTTGCTCTGAAACCGGACTGAAAGGGTTCACAGAGATTGTTAGATGCTAAGTGTTCATTTAGCTGCAGTGCAACAATTTGTTCGAGGATTTTCGAGATAAAGGGAAGGTGGTACACCGGCCAGTAGTTTACCATGAGGTCAGGATAGAGGTTAAGTCTTTTGAGCAGAGGATGAATAACCGCTTTTTTGAATGCTAGGGGAACAGTGCCAGAGGAAAGTGATAAGTTAATATTATTTAACAATTATGGTCCTAATATTACAGCTCCTTGATAAGTTTCCCAGAAAGTGGGTCCAGTAAACATGTTTGTTTTGTCCCATTTACATGTCGCAGGAATTCCTCTAATGTTATTTCATCAAAAACAGAGAGACTATTTTGGAGGGCAATATCCGTCGTATATACATTGGGATGCGTTGTTTTTAATCTCCTTTCTAAAGAGTTACATTTTCTTATTAAAGAAATTCATAAAGTCATCAGCCGAGTGGGTGGAGCTACTGTGAGGAGTCCCTTGTTGGGTTAGCGATGATACTGTACTGAACAAATATTTAGGATCATTTTTATTGAGGCGGATGAGATTGGAGTAGTAATTAGTTTTAGCTAAGGTAAGCGGGCGTTTATAAGTTATTAAACTGTCAATCAATGCATGACGGAAAACCTCAAGTTTAGTCGCACGCCCTTTGCGTTCCAGCTTTCACCATGATAGTTTAAGAGCTCTAGTTTCTTCTGTAAACCAGGGGGCACGCTTTTTAGGGACTTTTTGTAGCTTTAGCGTGATATGCTATCCATCTTGTCCCGCAGGGCATCGTTAAAGTTGAAGGCAGTAGGCCAGCCCTTTGAGACACTTGTGATTTAGGGCTATATATATAAACATTGATTGATTGATTGATAGTTGTGACAGCATTAATGTTGCGGCTGCTAACGCAGTGGTTATTAGTAGGTTGTTGACAATGAGTCAGAACTTCGATTTTATAAGGTAGTAATCGGACATTACTTCAATGTACGGGTGTATCATAACTTTAGAGGTAGTGACACCCCGGACAAGGACTAGATCTATCGTATTACCGTTGGGATGCGTGGGTTCATTTATTATTTGTGTTAGACCACAGCTATTAATTATGGTCTGGAGCACCACACACAGATGGTCTAATGTGGTATTCATATGGATATTAAAATCCTCCATTATAATTAGACTATCTGCGTGGGTCACTAGATCAGTGAAAAACTCTGAAATTTCACTGATAAAGTCCAGGGGGGCGGTAGATAACAGCTAGGTAGAAAGGTAGCGGTGCGACAGACCTCATACTGAGCACCTCAAATGATTTATATTTATTACTTAGTTTAGGGGTAAGGTTAAGGTTTTCATTGTATATTATATTAGTGCTACCCCTCTACCCCTTTTCAGGGGACGGGCAATATGTGCATTCGTATAGTTAGGAGGAGATGCCTCGTTAAGCGGGAAAAATGTATCTGGTTTTAGGTAGGTTTTGCTGAAACAAATGACTTTAAGATTGTTGTCTCTAATGACCTCATTAACTAATAACATTTTGGGAGACAATGATCTGATATTTAAAAATGCCTATATTATAGGTAGTGGGCTGTTTTGAGGAATGTTTGTTTATGATATCCGTAGTACTGATATTAATACCGTTATAATTTGCCACCTCAGTAGAATGCATGTTCATCTCTGGCACAGTCACTACAGAAAAAACGTTATGTGAGTTATGTATTATTCCATGAGAAATGCTATGAGTGCAGGAGTTATCCAGCCTGGCGCTGGTTAGTTCTGGGTTAACTGACTCCTCACCCGGACTAACAGACACTGTAATTGCCTGTGCCCGAGCTTGCTCTGGTGTAGTTAGTCAAATGTGAGTCAGCCAGTAATTTATGTTCCTAGATAGAGTGATGGCGCCTTCCCTGTTAGGGTGAAAGCCGTCCCTCCTCAGCAAGCCTGGTTTGCCCCAGAAAGAGGGCCAATCATCAATAAACGTCCCTGTTCTCTACAAAAACTAGCCAGCCAGCCACTTGTTAAGCGAGACTACAGCCTACCATGTTTACCTTTTATAAATCCCTTGACTAAAATACGAGAAAATACTAACATGTGTGCTAATCGGAGGACATTTACTGTAGATGTTAACTGCCTGTTCAGTTCTTTGCACAAGTAAACACGCTGCAGGACTGCTTCTGTTGGAAAATTATACCACACATTTTACATGAAAGGCAATGTGAACCGATACTTGTTTGTTTGCTAATATCGGACCAATAACAATATTAGGTCGGACACACCTAATTAGAAGTGCTATGTGCTATAAAACCACTATACTACCCTAAAATTACTTGATACTTTACTGTACATACCTTCTGTGTCGACAAGAGTCAAGCTTTTTCTTGACACTGATGCACATTTTTGTTACATCATCGCACATCAAAACACAAGAGTCTGAAGGAGTAGCAGAGTGAATGTTTTGATCAAGATGGCTTCAATTGACTGTTGTGCAATCTGAAGAAATGTGTAGCTGTGTGAAAATGATTTGCTCCATCACGTTCCCTGTTCAAAGCAGACATTCTGGAAAGAGTGTCCTGCTAGAGTCATTTTCATCACTGTTAAAAGAAAAATAATCTCTCATACAGCAAGGTAAAAAAAAAAAAAAACATTAGCATTTTTTTGCTTAATTTTTAGAAGAATTGTCTATTGTATTATTTTATTGTTGTATAAATATTCCTACTAAAATAAACAACTGTTATCAATCCATCAATCAAAGTTTATTTATATAACCCTTAATCACAAGTGTCTCAAAGAGCTGCACAAGCCACAACGACATCCTCGGCTCAGATCCCACATCAGGGCAAGAAAAAACTCAACCCATTGGGCATAATGAGAAACCTTGGAGAGGACTGCAGATGTGGGGACCCCCCTGGGCGACCGGTGTAATGGATGTCGAGTGGATACGGTTAATAACGTGAGAGTAATGTTAGTAAGTTAGTTCTTCACCACAAACCTAAAAAGCTATTTAGGCTGTGTCTTTCAAGATCCGACATGAAATTTTGCGGAAATGTTTATTTCTGCAAGAATCATGTTTTGTTGTTTGTGTTTGGAGATGCCATATATGGCTCGAGACAAATGTACTTGTTGTGTCTAAAGTGTTACTATTTAGCGTATTTATTTAAATTGCATTGAGGTAGTGAGACCATCGGCCTAGCCCAGGGGCCGGCAACCCGCGGCTCCGGAGCCGCATGCGGCTCTTTGATCACTCTGATGCGGCTCAGCTGCATACTTGCTGACTCACCCGATTTTTCCGGGAGACTTCCGAAATTCAGTGCCTCTGCCGAAAATCTTATACACCTGGTGGTAGCGGGGGTGTATAATGTAGCCCGGAAGAGTTAGTGCTGCATGGGATTCTGGGTATTTGTTCTGTTGTGTTTATGTTGTGTTACGGTGCGGATGTTCTCCAGAAATTAGTTTGTTATTCTTGTTTGGTGTGGGTTCACAGTGTGACGCATATTAGTAACAGTGTTAAAGTTGTTTTATACGGTCACCCTCAGTGTAACCTGTATGGCTGTTGACTAAGTATGCGTTGCAGTCACTTATGTGTGTCTGCAGAAGCCGCATACAACATGTAATTGGGCTGGCAGGCTGTTTATACAGCCAATAGAGGGCGCTAAAGACATTGCCATCACGGCACGCTCTTATTATTGTTGTTTGGGTGAAAATCAGCAGACATTCGAGAAAACAGTTGCCCTGAATTTCGGGAGTCTCCCGGAAAAATTGGGAGGGTTGGCAAGTATGACATTGTCAAGCGCCATTCATATAGAACTCGCAAAATAACGTCTCGCGGGCCGTGTTTCTGGTTTATACATTGCACAAAGCAAAAAAAAAATAGTATGCAGTGTTATTTCATTTTAAATTTCAAAAGAGTTTTGTGGCTCCCATTGTTTTCTTGAATTTGTGAAACGGGTCAAAGTGGCTCTTTGAGTGGTAAATGTTGCCGACCCTTGGCCTAGCCGGTGTAAGACCCCAACACAGAGCAGGAAAAAAAATATGAATAATAACAAAAAGGAGTGAGGAAAAAATAACTAAGGATGCACACTTAAGGTGTGACAAATGGAAATAGCACACAGAAGGTGTGGAGAGTAACAATTAACACTACAACCGCCACGCCGGGACTGAGCCACAGGGAACAAGAAGTGTGAGTGGAACCAAAGCAAAGGAAATGTACATGACTGGAAGGGTGAAACATCAGAAGTCCACTGGCGACGAGTGAAGGAACTGGAGAGCTTAAGTAGTCAGTAGGACATGAGTATCAGGTGTGTGGGCAAGTGGCTATGTCCTGTGACCCAGAAACCAGGCACTGCCACTAAAAGAAGATAGGCGGCAGAAGAGCTGCCAGATCATGACAGGTAGGCTGTTGAGGCTTAATGTTGAACATTTATGGCAGGGGTCCCCAAACTACGGCCCGCGGGCCAGATACGGCCCCCCAGCGTCCAAAATCCGGCCCGCGGGAAGTCACAAGTTTAAAAAAAATATATATTTTTTTTATTTTTTAAATTTTTTTATTTGTCCTTACTAGTCCATTTTCTACCGTCTCCTAGTCACTCAGGCAAATCATATTGTCTAAAAATGCATCTTACCATCGATAACGTGACATGCAGCAAGTACGCTCTTTAAGTCAATTAGTGTGCGAGGAATATATATGTATGAATACACACATATATATATATATATATATATATATATATATATATATATATATATATATATATATATATATATATATATATATATATATATATATATATATATATATATATATATATACACACACATATAGACCCATATACATATATACACATCGACCCCAAAAGGGACAAGCGGTAGAAGATGGATGGATGGATGGATATATGTATATATATATATATATATATATATATATATATATATATATACATATATATATATATATATATATATATATATATATAGCGCGGCCCCCAGCCAAATTGTTTTACCCCAATGCGGCCCCGGAGTCAAAAAGTTTGGGCATCCGGCACCCCCCACCACCCCGAAGGGGACAAGCAGTAGAAAATGGATGGATGGATGGATGGACGCTAGTGTCTCACCAACTTTATTCAAGAGGAACCTCCAAACTGGAGATGGCTCCAACAGAACTTTTTTTTTTTTTTTAAACATTCAAACTGCAGTTTGGAAACTATAATACTCAATCATCCCCTAAATGACTCCAAACAATGGTTTGCAAAAAAGGAGTAATATAAGATTTTAATGAACACACACATTGCACAACATATTTTGAAGGACAATTGTGTTGAGGCACAATTAATGAAAAATTGTACTATTTGGTAAATAATTCACATGGAAAATAGATACGTCTGGACCTGCAATTGACAGCCAAGGGGTTTTATTTTTAAAACGGCAAGCAGAACTTCACAATGTAAGAGAAGGAGTAAGGTCACTGGCAGGTAGTTCCATCCATCCATTTTCTACAGCTTGTCCCTTTAGGAGTCGAGGTGGGTGCTGGAGCCTATCTCAGCTGCATTCGGGCGGAAGGCGGGGTACACCCTGGACAAGTCGCCACCTCATCACAGGGACTGGCAGGTAGTTGTACCTTGGAAATGTTGTCTGCACACTAGTTCACAACTTCATTAAGCAATAAGCGCTGCATTAAAGGGCAACTGCACTTTTTAAAAAATGTTGCCTATCGTTCACAGTCATTATGAAAGACATGAAAACAGATGTTTTGTTTTTTAATGCATATTAACTCGGAAATTAAAGTCCGCTTACAATGGAGCCAATGGGAGGTCCTTTATTCCGCTAATAAAACCAAATAAGAAACCGTCCAAAAACCGCCAACAATACTCCATTTACATTTCGTGACTTGAATATTAACCAAGTATTAGTGATATTGTTATTATAAGCGCGACTGTGTGTGTGTGCAGAAAACATCGCACAGGGCGATGTGATGCGTCTAGTGCAGTAGCCTTGGAGTAGTAGTACCTGTAGTTAGTGCATGCTGCATGCCGCTTTTGCTTGCTATGCTGCATGCTGCTTCTGCCTGATACTCATTGCTTTCAGCTAGTGCCGCCGGCTAGCCCTCTGTCTCAGAGGGCGAAAAGAGGAGCCGAGTGCATAAGCCTCCTCAGCCGGTACATAGCCTCTCCATTGTCAAGACTCGTACATGCCTCCTCGTGGCCACACACGGTAACTGGAACCTCGCGGTTCCAGGCTAAGTTGTACGGGATCTCGGAGCAGCAGGGGGCCCCAGAGACGGGGCATGCAGGCCCACCGGTGTGTGGACATGCCCTGGTGCCCAGTCAACCCCTGTCCCAGCTATGGGTAAATAACCCCAGCTATGGGCGAATAGTGAAAACCGCCTCAACGGTGGACCAGGCGGAAGATGGCGGCAGCGGAATGCACCACAACGGCTGGGAAGGCGGATGAAGGCTGCAGCAAAGACGGGTCCCCAGTCGTCTTGGTCTCCATGCCACTGGACCCTGGCCCGCTCAATGCCAAGGACTGTGTGGTGGCTGACCGTGCACCAGTCTCCCCACATTAAAAGATTCCACGCACAGGCGTCCTCTACGGAGGACAGTCATACTCGTTACGAGTGACCGCCGACGACGACGACGATAAGCGCGACTACAGACAAAATATTTATAGAAGCGCCATGATCACTAGCTTATTATGCTGCTATGTTGACGTCATCAGCTGCTGAGCTGCTTTTCTGCGTCGGAGCTCGGGGAAATTTATTTTAAATCGTAAATCATGCGTCTCACCCTGATAGTTGAAGGATGACAACGTAATCCGACATGTTGGTGCACATTGACAGCAAATTTAAACAGGGTAATGGCGAGAAAAACACGAAAAGATGCTTGATTCCACCCCCCTTTTCCTTGCAAGGATTATAAATTCTTCTTCATCTAAAGAATAAATACATTACAAAACGTATGACCTTATCAAAAAGTAAAGTTTATACAATATCGATGTGCTGATACTGCCAGGACTTGAACCAACGTCATGTGGATTGAAAGGAAGAAATGTAGACCACTGCCCTACCAGACTATCACTCTGACATAATCAGAATTTAGAATATACTGTATATGTTGTTTTGTTTCAGTATTGTGTTTTACTGCTCGTGGAGCGGTAATCAGCTTGTATTAAATTTGCCGTCAAATTTAATATCCTGCGCCATTTTTTTTTATTACACTAATTTAAAAATATATTTTCATTCTCCTGTGATGAGGTGGCGACTTGTCCAGGGTGTACCCTGCCTTCCGCCCGATTGTAGCTGAGATAAGCTCCAGCGCTCCCCGCGACCCCGAAGAGAATAAGCGGTAGAAAATGGATGGATGATGGATTTTTATTCTCTTTCCAGATTCCATACAGACCGCAACTCTCAAAATCCCTAGTTTTCAATGAAGCTTCGGCGGTTTATGTGTTGTTGAATCTCCTCACAAAATCTGAACTGCATCCCGAAGTGGTTACGCAGTACGGGGCTCGCTTCAAAAGTCATCATTTCCGGCTCCTTCACTACATGACGCAAGCCTCGATACGCGCTTTGCAGAAATGCCCCCTCCATTACTCTACATACGCCTCAAAGCCTCTGCACATTTTGTCACATTACTAGATTAAGCACACTACCACCACCTGCAGGATATGTGGGGACAGAACACCGTCCACTGTCTTACTACGCTACCTTTGTGTGCTGCAAATCGTTCCGCCTATTGAGTGGGGTGGTCTCTAACTTCCACTCAGCCACTGCCTCTGCCAGTATCTGAGCCAGATGTGTGCATGTATAATAATACCACTTCCATCTCAGTGGCCTAGTGGTTAGAGTGTCCGCCCTGAGATTGGTAGGTTGGAGTTCAAATCTCAGCAACAAAGGGTTGGAGTTGGGGGTTAAATCACCAAAATGATTCCCGGGCGCGGCGCCGCTGCTGCCCACTGCTCCCCAAGGGGATGGGACAAATGCAGAGGACAAATTTCACCACATCTAGTGTGTGTGTGACAATCATTGGTACTTTAATCTTTAATCTTAATTAACATTTGACAGCAAAACAATTAAACAAAGCGACTCGGTAAAGAATCTCGGTATTATCTTCGACCCAACTCTCTCATTTGATTCACACATTAAGAGTGTTACTAAAACAGCCTTCTTCCATCCATCCATTTGCTACCGCTTGTCCCTCTCGGGGATGCGGGGGTGACTGGAACCTATCCCAGCTGCATTCGGGTGGAAGGCGATGTACACCCTGGACAAGTCGCCACCTCATCGCAGGGCCAACACAGATAGACAGACAACATTCACACACTAGGGCAGTGGTTCCTAACCTGGGTTCGATCGAACCCTAGGGGTTCGGTGAGTAGGCTTCAGGGGTTCGGCAGAGCCTCCGCCGCGGAGGTCACACACCCGACTCATCATGTAAATAAAAACTTCTCCCTATCGGCGTATTATGGATACGTCCAAGGCATGACGTTAAAGTGCATCCGGCAGTGGAGGCTCCTCTATGGGGTCTTGGGGTACTAGGAGGTTAACCCCTTTACTACTGTTACCCCAGGTGGCCCTTGGCAAAGGCCTAGTACCTGACTGCCCCATAGCCAGGGATACGGTGAAGACCTCAACGTCTTGGACTCCATGCCACTGGACCCTAACCCGATTCTGTCAAAGACCGCGTGGTGACTCTCTGTGCACCAGTCTCCCCACGTAAAACAAAGTCACGCACAGGCATCCTCCATAAAGGGATACACCCCTACCAGGAGGATCGTCATACTCGTTCGAGTGACCGCAGATGATGATGATTATGGATGCGGCAACAGCCAAAGTCACGCTGATTTGCAGGTGTGTAATTTGTTGTGAGTTCATGCACTGTGTTGGTTTTGTTCTTTGAACGAGGTGATGTTCATGCACGGTTCATTTTGTGCACCAGTAAAAAAAACATATAACTTTGTCTTGAATTTAAAAAAAAACTAAACATTTTATTTTTCACTAAAGAAGGGTTTGGTGGGTGTGTATTTGAAACTGGTGGGGTTCGGTACCTCCAACAAGGTTAAGAACCACTGCACTAGGGCCAATTTAGTGTTGCCAATCATCCTATCCCCAGGTGCATGTCTTTGGAGGTGGGAGGAAGCCGGAGTACCCGGAGGGAATCCACGCAGTCACAGGAAGAACATGCAAACTCCACACAGAAAGACCCAAAGCCCGGGGATCGAACCCAGCACCTTCTTATTGTGAGACACATGTACTAACCCCTGATAACAGCCTTCTCTCATCTCCATAAAATTGCTAAAATTTGTCCCATTTTGTCCACCACCGACGCGGAGATCATTATTCATGTGTTCGTTACGTCTCATCTCGATTACTGTAACATTATTTTCGGGTCTCCCTATGTATAGCATTAAAAGATTACAGTTGGTACACAATACGGTTGCCAGACTTTTGACAAGAACAAGACAGTTTGGTCATATTACGCCTTTACTGGCTCACCTGTATTAGCTTCCTGTGCACTTAAGATGTGACTTTAAGGTTTTACTACTTATTCTAAACAATGTAGCTCCATCTTATCTTGCTGATTGTATTGTACCATATGTCCCGACCAGAAATCTGCGTTCTAGGAACTCCGGCTTATTATTGATTCCCAGATACCCCCCAAAATCTGCGGGCTTTAGAGCAATTTCTATTCAGGCTCCAGTACTCTGGAATGCCCTACCGGTAACAGTTAGAGATACTACCTCAGTAGAAGCATTTAAGTCCCATCTTAAAACTCAGTTGTATACTCTAGCCTTTAAATAGACCCCCTTTTTTTAAACTAGTTGATCTGCTGTCTCTCTTTTCTGCTTTGCCCCCCTCTCCTGCGTGGAGAGGTTATTAGGTGACCACGGATGAGGCGCTAGCTGTTCCAAGTTGGGACCCGGTGTGGACCACTCCTCTTTGCGGATCTGCGGCCTCCTCCAAGGTTTCTCATTGTAATCCCATTGGGTCGAGTTTTTCTTTGTCCTGATGTGGGATCTGAGCCGAGGATGTCGTTGTGGCTTGTGCAGCCCTTTGAGAAACTCGTGATTTAGGGCTATATAAATAAACTTTGACTGATTGATTGACTTTTGTGTGACGTGATCACTGCCTGTGCAATGCGCCCTACCTTCCGGCAGTCAAAAAAAACGCTGTAATTATTCAATCATTCATTTATAATACCGGGAAATTTTTTTTACTTAATCACATGTGTGATTAACGTGTTAACGCTGACAGCCCTAGGAAAAATATATTTCCTGCATTGAACTTGCTCTGTCTTGTTGACAAACAACCACATCAAAAGTTGCGTGCCATGTCAAACTCATCGGAATGGCTTTGTAACGTACATGAAAGTACTGAATTTGATTACTCATTACTAGTAAAAGTAACGGCTTCAGTAACACCGTTATTATGTAATGGCGTTATCCCGGACACTGACGTGTGACACCCAAAATAGTTTATCTGATAATCTTTTAGATTTTTTTATTTTGATCCTGGTCCTTTGTCATATTCTGATGCTGTCCATGTTTAATTTTATTTTTGGAATACTCCACAGGCCGATAATAAACGAGCTGCTGATGGACACCAATGATTTAAGTCCACTAAGATATAATTGTGAGACCTTAGTGAGCAACATAACTCACATTAAATATTATATGTTTTCACTTTTACAATCTTCTTATACTCAATAAATCTTTATCACATTTATTCTCTGACGAACTATTTTTTGTGCTTGATTAAACCAGCTGTTATTAGATTAAATATTATACAACGGTATTGATGCTGTCCATGTGTCAGGGGTGGAACAAAAACAAAACACAAAGTCAGGGAAGTTTTTGAAGGAGAACGGCTGAGACTCGAAGACTAGCCAGCCTGAGGCAGGGGTTTTATGGCAGCTTGGCGTTGGTAAATAGCTTCCAATTTGTGACAGCCATCACAACAGCTTTCAAGGATCCAGCAAGAAGAACCGTCAAAAATGCTCTTTTGTCCCAGTGGATTTCTGGTGATGCTGCATTGTTTGAACTGATGTTGTATTGTTTGATGTGAGTACAAAGAAGGTTTTGACTGACAATGTGTTCATTCCTGCCAACCATCCTGAGGACATTTTCACTAGTACACCTGGTCTCCATGTTGCTCAAGGCGTCGTCTTTTCAATGATTTGTAAAACTTCAAGGCCCAGTTAGTTCAAACAGCAAATAGGTCTTACATTTCTTTCAAAAGTCTCTCCTGAGTATAGTGAAAATGTCAAGGACAGTGACACAAAATGACAGCAGAAGCGTTAAGTTGGTTTTTGCTGTCCTCCATGGTTTCATTTATCATGCTTCATGTCTAACAGATGCGTATCTCATTGCACAGTTCATATTTTAGACATAGCAATCCAAGCAGCAGTAAATAAAGTTATTTACTCTTAGGCAAACGGCATGCAAATCAAGTACAGTACAGTGGTACATCAGTTGGTATTGATGGATAATAGAAAGATGGAGAAGTAATAGATCAGTGTAGGTTCAAATGCCTTAAGACTACTACAGCAATTTTTGGTTTCAGGCAGTTTCAAAAGACCATAGACCAGGACTGTATGCTTAGCTTTTTTTTACCAATAGCACCAGTGCTACTAAATAAAAAATATTTGTAGCAAACAAAAGTTTTCGTAGCACAGAAAACATTTTTGTAGTAATATGAAATGTCTTAAATATCACAATTTCATTATTAACACTTACACATGTGCACTTAAATATATAAACACAATGCCATCATAAGGCCTACTGAAACGCTCAACTAAACACAGAAACATCGTTAAACTGTGAAAACACTGTCGCTAACACAAGTGTAGGGCTTTGAGATATGGATCAAAACTCATATCCCGATATAGTTTGGCCCATAAACTAATCCATAAATGGAAATATTTGTTGACATAACTAAATATCAGGCCTTTAATTTAAATTTTGGGGACTGATGGTGATCCCAGATACACAAAAACAGGTACCAACAAGTAAGAAAAGTAGGTTTTGCATAATAGGATCCCAGTTTAAGAGGAATTTTGAGATAATGAAAAAGAAAAAGCCTTAAAAAATAATATAAGAAAAGTCAAATATAATCTCAGATCTTTATTAAAAAACCTATTTAGCGATGCTCAATTCTTCAGCTAACACAAAATAACATGTGCGTTTAAGTGCCTGGTTTAAGAGGATATGAAACATGAAAATATATTACCTTTAATAATGGTGTTCTTACAGGTAAACATCATAGGACATAAACAGGGTTCCCCCTAAACTACCAAGATACCTGAAGCGGTGGAGGCGTGGTTATGGTTGTGGTCATTGAGTAGTTTGCATAGTGTGCTATGATGATATGATTTTCTTTAAAATGGCTCAAAAAATGTATACATACATTTAAAACAAATCGTTTTTTATTAATTAGTATAAAAATATATTTTTTAATCGTTTTGTCATATTTTCAATTATTGCGGCTTTTTGTACAAGGTACTTTGTTGAGATTTTTTCAAGTGTTTACAGCCTTTTAATGACTTTTTAAAAATTAAAAACAACTAGCAACAAATCTAGCATCTTCTTTTGCTGTTATTGTAAAATGTACTCGTATTTAGAGACTCTACTTCTGTCCCTCCATGTCCCTGACTAAAGAGGCTGAAAGGAGCATGACGTCACACGTGCTTGGCGCTGTTGTTCTAGTTTCACTTTCTCTTTTTAAAAGCCGCCACTGTCCTCTTAATATTTGCACATTTTGTAGATGGCTGTCCGAAGGCATATCTGCAATATATATATAAATCACGTCCACGTCGCGGACATGCTGACAACGCTCTAGACAATGGCGTGCGTTTTGTTTACATCCGGTTTAGGTAGCGCTGTTTTCAGTGATCAAAGTCTTTTTTTGGTGGTCCAGTTTTCGGTACATCACTTCTCAATAGTGCGCAAATAATAGGCTATATATATCAATACATACTGTAACTACCAACTAATGTTAATGTTTTATGTTTGTGTGGTTTGGATTTGATGTCAGTCTTTCCCATGTTTACAAACAGACTGATCGTGCCTGAAAGGTGATTGGCGGAGAATGAGGAAGTTTTGTTGTGTGTACAGAGGGGAAGCGAAGACTCAAGGAGACGAAAGTGTTTTCATGGGAGGTAAAACCTGTTGGAAATGTGCCGTTGTTTGTTATTATAAGATTGGTAATAAATGTTAAAAATAGCTTCTGGCTTTGTGTGATTTCTTCAGGGGGCTACAATATATTATATTACTTAAATTCATTTTTTAAGTGAAGTGAAGGGAAGTGAATTATATTTATATAGCACTTTTCTCTAGTAACTCAAAGCACTTTACATAGTGAAACCCAATATCTAAGTTACATTTTAACCAGTGTGGGTGGCACTGGGAGCAGGTGGGTAAAGTGTCTTGCCCAAGGACACAACGGCAGTGACTAGGATGGCGGAAGCGGGGATCGAACCTGGAACCCTCAAGTTGCTGGCACGGCTGCTCTCTCAACCGAGCTATACCGCCCCAAGTTAAAAAAAAGCCCTTATTTTCAAGGTGTGGCAGTAATAGAATTATGTGACGGTGCGCCACATTCAATTACAGTAAGGAGAAACCTTGATAAACAAAGATTTAAGCCAGGAACACCAACCTGACTGTTGTGATTAGCTACACACGAGAAGTATTATAGACTAATCTTGATAATAATTGGACGTAGAAACCTCTTAATTCTCAGTTTAGCCCGGGAGCTCTTTATTTAGTTTACGTCTTGGCCGGCATATCCTCCACTTCCGGTTAGTGAAGTGCCATACATCCTGTTACAGCAGTAAGGAACAGACTTTCACAATAAAGGTTTTAACTGTAAACATTACATCTCCCTTCAACAACATAAGATGTGTATATGGAGATTATCAATGGCATGCAGAAAAACTAAGGC
Organism: Entelurus aequoreus; assembly: GCF_033978785.1. Taxonomy (NCBI): domain Eukaryota; kingdom Metazoa; phylum Chordata; class Actinopteri; order Syngnathiformes; family Syngnathidae; genus Entelurus; species Entelurus aequoreus. The sequence goes on along the minus strand of NC_084734.1, from coordinate 57,061,838 downwards.
ACTTAAACACAATTCTGAGCCGCAACATTTGAGTCATAATATACTGTAAATCTTTAGCAGTGCAAATAACGTCGGTACGCCATATAACATCAGTATATTAAAAAGTGCTGCAGTATTCAAGTGTGTTACTTCTGGAACAAAATTAACAGCAGTGAACATCTCGCAATGTAACCTATTAATGCTGTGCAATGTTACAAATCAGGTTTTTTTTTTTTTTCTTCTTTCCAATGTTTTCTTTTTCTTTTTTTTTCTTTTTAAGTTTTTAGGGCAGCGATTCGCCTACACCCTTTACAATCAATTATAAGTCGAGGACTTGCCTCGGCCTTATGACACGTCCATACCTTGTGCGTTGGCAAGGCTCGGTGTGAGCAGGTTCACACACAGAACTGGTGTGATGATGTTGAGCACCTGAGTCCTCTGGTGTAGTGTTGGAGTCATCATCGCTGGCCTCTGGCTGCTGTGTGATGGGTGTGTGGTTGTCTAGCAGGTGCCGTCGGTTGCGTCTGAATGACTGTCCATCACTGGTCTCGATGTGGTAGCTCCGCGGTGTCTCAGCTGGTCGGATGACTGTCGCTGGTTTCCACGTGCCATCGCCCTGCTGGAAACGGATGAGTGCTCCGGCGCGCAGCGTTGACAGCGGTCTGGTAGATTTGTTGTACTGTTGTTTCTGGTGCTGCTGGCAGTTCTCTCTCCTTGCACGTACAGTATCTTCGGGGGTCACCTGAGGTCGGAGTTGTTGAGTTGTCGTGGGCAGGATGGAGCGCAGTCTGCGGCTCATCAGGATCTGGGCTGGGGATTTTAGTCCGTCAACTGGTGTGTTTCTATACTCCAGAGAGCAGAGATAGGGGTCTTTCTTGTCCTCTTTGGCCTTGGTGAGGATTCGCTTTGCAGTTTGAACAGTCTTTTCTGCTAAGCCGTTGCTCTGCGGGTAATGTGGGCTCGAGGTGATGTGCTGGAAACCCCATGACTCTGCGAACTGCTTGAATTCACTTGAGTTGTAACATGGCCCATTATCACTGACGACTCGGCGGGCGATTCCTTGTCTAGAAAACACTGCTTTCATCTTGTGAATGACAGCGGCTGTGGTGGTGTTATGCAGGCGCTCAATTTCAAAGTATCTGCTGAGGTAGTCACAGATGATGATGTAGTTCTCAGAGTTCCATGTGAATAGATCTGTTGCTACAGTCTCCCATGGGGTCTCTGGAATGTCATGTGAGAGCATGGGTTCTTTGGTGTTGGCACTACGATGTGTTTGGCATATGTCACATCTTTGGACTGTTTCCTCAATCTGTTGACCCATGCCAGGCCAGAACATTATGTCTCTTGCCCTGTGTTTGCTCTTCTCAACTCCTAAATGTCCTGTGTGGATGCATTTTAGCATGTGTTGTCTGAGCTTGTGTGGAATGATTATTTTCTCACCCTTTAGGAGGATCCCATCGGCTTCTGTGATTTCGTCACGGTGGTTCCAGTAATCGCTGACGAGTGGGTGACATCGTTTTCGTGTCTCCGGCCAGCCTGACCGGATGACTTGCTTTAGTTTGGAGAGCTGCTCGTCCTGAGTGGTCTCCATTTTGATGTTGTCCAGCCTGTCAGTACTCACCGGGGCTGTGCTAATGACAGTATGCACTTGTGTCTCCATAGCCTCGGATAGAGACTCATCCTCTTCATCCATGGATTTTCTCGACAGTGTGTCTGCTACAGGGATCTCTTTGCCTGGTCTGTGGGTGAGAGTTATGCTGTATTTTTGCAGTGTAAGCATCATGCGCTGTAAACGCGGTGGAGCAAGGGCTAGGGGTTTTCGGAGAATGGTCTCTAGCGGTTTGTGGTCTGATTCCACAGTTATGTTTCGCCCATAGAGGTACTCATGGAACCTCTTACACCCATACAGGACTGCATACAGCTCCTTCTCGATTTGGGCATAATTTTGCTCTGTGCTGGTGAGCAGCTTGGATGCATATGCTACAGGTCTTCCTTCCTGCATGATGGTTGCACCCATGCCGTTTTTTGACGCATCCACTTGCAGTGTCACTTTTTTTTCAGGATCAAAGTAAGCCAACACTGGCCCTGGCTCCGCTGTGATAATCTCTTTCATCTTCTGAAACGCATTATCATGGATAGTGCCCCATATGAACTCTGTGTCCTGTCTTAGCAGTAGTCTGAGTGGTGCACACACCTCAGCTAGGTTGGGTACAAATCTCGCTAGGTAGTTGACCATGCCTAGCACGGTTTCGAGCTCTACCTCACTTGTTGGCGGTGGCATGTCTCTTATGGCTCTCACCTTAAGTGGGTCTGGTTTCAAACCGTTGGCTGTGAGCTTATGGCCAAAGTAGCTCACCTCAGAAACACAAATGCGGCATTTATCTGGATTCAGGCGTATGCCTCTCTTTCTGGTGCGGTCGAGCATGGCCCGGAGATTGCTGTCGTGTTCCTGCTTTGTTTTTCCAAACACGACGATGTCGTCAACGATGCCAGCTACTCCTCTCAGGCCTTCGTATGTCTCATCCACCCTCCTCTGGAACTCGTCCTGGGCGGACACGATGCCGAAGGGCAGCCTGAGGAAACGTTTTTTTCCAAAAGTGGTGTTAAATGTAGTGAGCAGTGAGGATTCCTCACTTAACTTGATTGCCCAATACCCTGATCTTGCGTCTAGGATGCTGAAATACTTTTCCCCTGCTAACTTGGATGTCACGTCCTCCAGTGTGGGTAGGGGGTAATATGGCCTCATTATTGCCTTGTTTAGGGGTCTTGGGTCTAGGCACACTCTGAGTTTGCGTGTCTTGGGCTTTTCGCACACTACTAGGGCATTAACCCACTGGGTGGGCTCTGTCACCTTGAATATTATTCTGTCCCTTTCCATGTTGTCTAGCTCTATTTTTAGACGGTCTTTAAGAGCAAATGGTACCCTCCGTGGTGGGCAGACAACTGGTGCTATTTCAGGGTCTATTCTGAAATTGCATTCGCCTGGGAATGTGCCGATGCCTTTAAAAACATCTGAGTACTCATTTAGGATGTGGTCTGACTGGGTGCTGTTCCCTTCGTCACTGTCGACTGCGTACACCACCTTGATGAGTCCCAGGGCCTTGCAGGCTTTGTAGCCTAGGATGGGTGGGCCTTTACAGTTCACTATGTATAACTTTTCTGTGGTTGACTTAGCTTTGTATGTACTTGCTATTTTGCAGTAGCCGTTCACTTCCAGCGCATGTCCGCCGTAGCCTGTTAACTTACGGTCAGCAGTAATGTGTGTGTGACAATCATTGGTACTTTAATCTTAATCTTAATCTTAATTGTGTGCTGGGCATTAGCGCATTAAAGTCTTTGGCTGGTATCACACTTGCTTGTGCCCCAGTGTCTAGTTTAAAAGTCAATTTTCTGTTCTGTGGCCCCAATCCAATGGCTGCATATGCACTTTTCTCATCTTTTTTTTCTGCAGTAACAGTGTCCACAAATAGCTCTGAACTATCATATTCATTGTCTTCACCAACTGTGTGGATTTCTCTGTGCACTGTTCTACCTGGGGTGTGGGACTTAGTTTGGCACACTTTTGCATAGTGATTGAATTTTCGACACTTTAAACATTGTTTACCTTTTGCTGGGCACTCTGTTGATTTATTGTGGTGTCCTCCACACTTGCTGCAGGCATTTTCATGCACTTTTGGGCTGTCATGGTGCCTGCTAGCTCCCTTTATGAAACTTGGCCTTCCAGGTTTGCGGTGGATTGCGTGTACTTCGTGGCTACCGTTAGCCATAGCCTTTAGCTGCACTTGTGATAGCTCATGGGAGCGGGCTATATCAATCGTTTTTTCGAGCGTGTGCTCCGGCTCCTGGCTGAGTAGTTTTTCGCGCACTCTGGGTGAGTTGGTAGCGAAAATTATACGGTCCTCGACCATCTCGTCACTGTCTGTGTAGTTACAGTCTTTAACTAGTAGCTTGAGATCTGTCACAAAGTGCTCAAATGACTAACAGTTTCCTTGCGTCTTCTCCTGGAATTTATATCTTGCAAATATAGGGTTTGCTTTCGGGGTGAGGTATTCTGAGAATCTGTCGTAGTATGTTTTTAGCAACTTAGCTTCATCTTCAGTCAGTGTCCACGTGTTGCTGATGTCCCGTCCTTTGTCGCCGATCCACAGCAGAAGAAAGCTGCATTTTTCCTCTTCTGCTCTCTGTTTTAGCGGTTCTGTGAACATGAGTTCTGAATGTTGCTTGAATCTCCGCCACGCATCTGGTAGGTTAGATGAATCCCAGTCCACCTTCGGGGTAGGTACGCCAAACGCTTCCATTGTTGACTTCTTCCCCTCCTTTTTTTTTTTCGACGAGTTTACTTTTTTAATTTTTTTCGCGGGTCCGTCGTCTTATTACTTTCACTCTGACACCATGTTGTGATTAGCTACACACGAGAAGTATTATAGACTAATCTTGATAATAATTGGACGTAGAAACCTCTTAATTCTCAGTTTAGCTCTTTATTTAGTTTACCTCTTGGTCGAACACCGGCATATCCTCCACTTCCGGTTAGTGAAGTGCCATACATCCTGTTACAGCAGTAAGGAACAGACTTTCACAATAAAGGTTCTAACTGTAAACATTACACTGACAAGTGCTTCATAATGCTGTGTGACATACTGTGTTCTGATAATTACTTATAAAAAGTCATTAATTACCAAAAAAGTAATTGAATTACTAACAGAATTACTTCTGAATAAAAGTAATTAATTATTGGTGAAAGTAATTATTGCGTTACTTAAATTTTTTTTTTAAATATCTGGTATAATGCAGTTGAGACAAGTTCCATATACAGTCGTAGTCAAAAGTTTACATACACTTGTAAAGAACATAATGTCATGGCTGTCTTGAGTTTCCAATAATTTATACAACTCTTATTTTTTTTGAGTGATTGGAGCACATACTTGTTTGTCACAAAAAACATTCATGAAGGTTTCTTTTATGAATGTATTATGGGTCTACGAAAATGTGACCAAATCTGCTGGGTCAAAAGTATACATACAGCAATGTTAATATTTGGTTACATGTCCCTTGGCAAGTTTCACTGCAATAAGGCGCTTTTGGTAGCCATCCACAAGCTTCTGGTTGACTTTTTGACCACTCCTCCTGACAAAATAGGTGCAGTTCAGTTAAATGTGTTGGTTTTCTGACATAGACTTGTTTCTTCAGCATTGTCCACACGTTTAAGTCAGGACTTTGGGAGGGCCATTCTAAAACCTTAATTCTAATCTGATTTAGCCATTCCTTTACCACTTTTGACGTGTGTTTGGGGTCATTGTCCTGTTGGAACACCCAACTGCGCCTAAGACCCAACCTCCGGGCTGATGATTTTGAGTTGTCCTGAAGAATTTGGAGGTAATCCTCATTTTTCATTGTCCCATTTACTCTCTGTAAAGCATCAGTTCCATTGGAAGCAAAACAGGCCCAGAGGAAAATACTACCACCACCATGCTTGACGGTAGGAATGGTGTTCCTGGATTAAAGGCCTCACCTTTTTCCTTTCCAAACATATTGCTAAGTATTGTGGCCAAACAGCTACATTTTTGTTTCATCTGACATCAGATGGACAAAGATAAGACCTTCTGGAGGAAAGTTTTGTGGTCATCTGCTGTTGAGCATTGCCAGAACCTGCAGTAGTGGCGACAGGGCACAGAAGAGTCCTACTAGCGATGCCTTACTGGTGGAAAAACAAGTTCAGTGTCCTGGATCCAGTGGAGTTTCCTCCTCTATTGGCTGGCACTTGCCTTTCTTTCTGCACTTTGTTGCTGCCACGGTCTCACTCCAGAAACTGGAGCTGGCTGCCGCCTCCTACGGGTAGAACCGGCAGTGGAGACCTGCACTTCACGGCGGCTCCTCGAAGCAAAAGGCCCATGGAACAGCGACAGGACCGGTCACATCTGCATTGTGAAGAGCCAGCTTGTTAGCGGTGACGCCGGTGAGCTATTGTATTCTCCTACGGTGTGTAGTGAAGCATGTTTAGCTATTCCTCGTCCTGAAGGGAAGTGAAGTGAAGTGAATTTTATTTATACAGCGCTTTTCTCTAGTGACTCAAAGCGCTTTACATTGTGAAACCCAATATCTAAGTTACATTTTAACCAGTGTGGGTGGCACTGGGAGCAGGTGGGTAAAGTGTCTTGCCCAAGGACACAACGGCAGTGACTAAGATGGCAGAAGCAGGGATCGAACCTGGAACCCTCAAGTTGCTGGCACGGCCACTCTACCAACTGAGCTATACCGTCCCAAAAGACGATATATCTGGGATGATACTTGTAAGAAATGTACTTTATTTGTCGCCATGGAAGCAAGGATTAATATTTTATAGCTAAAACACTGCCGACTGCGGATGGATGTTAGCCACTAGCTAGCTAGCCATGTTTTAAAGCAGCTCTTGTAGAGCGGGTTTTAGTGTTATAACTTCACCTTTATCGTTAGTTTTCAAGCCAAAATGTGTCCTTTCTCCCTTTTCTGTCTACACACTGTGTCTGCTTGTAAGTACTCTGTGATTGTGCGTTCCCGAACATGCTCCTCTGCTTGTAAAACCAGCAATGTCACAGCGTGACTACAGCGCGCCGTCATGCCCATTATGGTATTTTTAGAGGCGGTATAGTACCGTTTATGATTCATTAGTATAGCGTATATCGCTTATACGCAGTGTTGGGACTAACGCGTTACAAAGTTTTCGGCGGTAACTAGTAGTCCAACGTGTTATTTTTTATATTCAGTAACACAGTTATCGTTACTACATGATGCGTTACTGCGTTATTTTATGTTATTTTTTATATAGTATCAGCTAGAAACTGAGAAAATCTGAGTGTGTTTTATTGGAGAGCTGCAGTGTCGTCCTTCTGAATCTTCCTGTGTCACAAGAGGCGCGCTGTGTGTGTGTGTGTGTGTGTGTGTGTGTGTGTGTGTGTGTGTGTGTGTGTGTGTGTGTGTGTGTGTGTGTGTGTGTGTGTGTGTGTGTGTGTGTGTGTGAGGGTGAGGGGTTGGAGCCCCGGAGTTTTTTAACATGGAGATAAGATAAAGAAAATAACATTTTAGTTAAATGTAAGTTGTGTCTTGGACCAAAGATCCCATCTACTGCCCAAAACAGCAATTCAAATCTGCTGAAACACCTACAAGAGCAACATGCTTCGACGAAGCTATTAAAGAGAGACACACTTCACCTTCACCTCCACCTCCGCCTCAGCAACAGCGGCTGGATTTTAACGGAGGGACTGCTAGCCAGGACAACATTGATAGAGCCATTACAGCGTATGTGCTAGAAGACATGCAGGCTATTTCTACAGTGGGGTCACCCGCTTTCAGGCAGCTGGACACAGTGGACAGTGAGTACATAAACATGGAAAGCGAGCTAAAGAAAACACTCCAAACTCTGCCTCTGCTCATCATTCAGCACTGTAGGTACACACTCTGTCAATTCTCTTATATACTCTTTCATTCTAGACTTCTAGAGTGTTTGATTATCACATCACTCTAAATGTATAGACTATAAAGTTCACAAACATAAAGAGGGATCCTAGTGGGCCAGGCCAATCTTTCCTTATCTCTAAACTAAAACTGGGGAAATACTGTACGTAGAGTGTTCTGGGCTTCAGTACAGTGTTGATCTCCTGAAGACATAATTTGATTTCACAATTCCTTGAGAGAAAAAAACGCCTGGTTAGGCGTGTGTATTGCAGTATGTGTGCGGTATATAGTGACATGACATATAATCATGTCATGTGTGCCTTCTGTGGGTGAAGCCAGCTTTACAGCTAAGTTGTGACATGTTGTTATTATGCAGTTTGTTACTTATGTATGTTATGTTATGGCCCGACATAAATTGGCCCTTTGAAACATATCTTTGTCTTTGTGTGTTGTACGTAGACCACATTACTTAGCAGAGTTCAGTGATGCAGATGCATGTCAAGTTTATCAACATATTGTATTATTCTCCAGTGCAATAACAGTACTGAAATAAAGGCTAAAAGGGCATTAATGGGAGCCTTAAAAAAGAAAAGAAAAAAGAAGTAACTAAATAGTTACTTTTCACAGTAACACATTACTTTTTGGTGTAAGTAACTGAGTTAGAAACTGAGTTACTTTTGAAATAAAGTAACTGTAACGAGTTACTGGTTTTCAGTAACCAACCCAACACTGTTTATACGGTACAACGCTAGTTTGAATCGATTAAGAAATGTGTTTGTAGTGAATTTCTTGTCGAGTTTTTGAAGAAGAGCACAAAATTCTTGAACAGGCTGAATATTTTGAAGTTGTAACGGTATGAATTGAATGAAAAATGTGGGAATTGTGGAACTTTGAAAAATGTCCCATTCATTTCAATGGGAATGAACTGGAAATTCCAGGAAATTTTTTGAAAATAGTGTTAAATGTTCATAATGAGTTGAAATGGTTGGTGTTGGAATTTTTAGAATCGGCCAAAACATGTTAAAGTAGTAACATTTTTAACTGAGAAATGTACGGAATATTACGGAATTTCTGGAAAACCGGGGATCTTTCCAGTTAAAAAAAACACTTTGTTTTAAGTCCTGATTAAGAGGGATGTTTTGACGGTGGAACGATTACATTGGGTTGAAGAATGTGGAAGGAGTAATTGAAAGAAAAAAGCATGGAAATGGGGCCTTGGAAAACCTGGAATTTTGGGAAATCCTGGAATTTTTTTAAAGTTGGAAAATTGGTAGTTTGAATTTCCAGGATGGTGGAATGTGTTGGAAGGTGGAATGGGTTGAACTGGTTGAAAAATGTGGAAATAATGGAAGATTGAAAAATTGCCAATTTATTTTAAATTGGAAAAATGTCCGGGAAAATTGGGAATTCTGGGATTTTTTGGAATTTGTTGATGAAAAGCCAGAACAGTTTGAAGTTGGAACGGTTTGAATCAGGTGAAAAATGTGGAAGGTAGAGTGCGCCAAAATCTGCGGACTGCCACTTCTACACAGCCACAAAAGTAAAACAAACAAAAAAAAACATATACACTGTGGTGGCCTCTGCGGTGTTCCACACCATCGTCTGCTGGGGTGGGGGGAGCATAGCCAGAGACAGGAGCAACCAAGAGAGCCGACTCCACCAACGGCCGCCCACCAACTCTCGGCCAGTGTCCAGTCTGCATGGATGAGCAAGGATGCATCCAAGGAGACAGAGGTGTCCGATACCTGCTCATTCAGCCAACACACTGTGAAGCTTGTCCGTCCCGGCGCCCAGTGCTAGCTCCACAGCCCTGTCTCTTCAGCCGCATCTTCTCCAGTCTCTCCAAACGGACTCTGGTGTGGCAGAGACCCAGCAGCTGGTCTCCATGGCCAAAAGGCTCCCGGGAGGCAGATCCAGAAGCCCACAAAAAGCACCGCAGAAGTCACGAGAGTGCCACCCCCAAAGGGTCCCGAACCAAAAGGCAAAAAAAAAAAAACCCATCACTGAGATGTGTCAATATCAAAATGTTACTTTGCATCACTTTCTGGCAACAAAGAATACATTGATTTATTGAATACATCCAAACACTTTATTAATATTTATTATTTGCTTGAACTAATTACAGTTAATATTGTATGACAATTTTAAACAAGAAAGAGGTTTTAGCACATCAACATTGGATCGACAACAGTACTTTACAATTAATACCATAGATTTGGCCAAATCTTACATTTTTTGGACATGATAAAGGCCTAAATAATTTTTAACACATATCATTATGATGACCACAAATAGAAAATGTCTGTCTTACATGTAGTAATCATTTGTGGGTGGACAAAGGCCAGCATTAAAGCTTTAGCTTTAACTACCACGGCGGGAATACATTTTTGGCAGAGGCCCCCCCCCCAAAAAAATTGATGCTCCCCCTTAAATATTTTTCTGTCTAACCCCAAGGGTCAGTTCATTTGAATCTGTTCATGCTCCCTCATGGCGATGTCATCAGGAGACATGGAATCAACTTTCAGTTAAGCTGATGACACAAACATTGTACATTTCAATGTCTCCTGATGACACAACACTAACTGATGCACTTTTTAACTGTATTTTAGATATTAAATCTTGAATGGCAGAAAATGTTCTCCAGCTTAACCAGGGCAATACTGAGGTTTTCATTGTCGGTCCAGGAACCCAGAGAGATAAACATTTACTAAAACTGCAGTTATTGTCTTTGAATTATTTTTCACAAGTCAATAACGATCATGTTTGACTCTAAGCTTGGTTTTATCCCACTCTAAATCCACCACTAAAATGAGGTTTTATCATCTTAAAAATATAGCCGGAGTCAGCCCCATTCTGCCTTGGGCCAACACAGAGACTAATAAGACGCTAATGCATGCTTTTATCACTAGCCGAGTAGCCGTATTGGCAACTTTAATAGCCTGCTTTTTGGTCTTTTTAAAAAGAGTTGAAAACCACTGTAACTACTTCCAAACTCAGCCACTTGTGTGTTGGTGAGGACAGCAAAAATCACTGCATTGGCTTCCCATGTGTTTCAGAATTTATTTTAGGTTATTTTACTGTTTGGTAAAAACCTCAATTGTTTTGGGCCTTCTTATTTTTCTGTGCTGGTTTTATCATATGAGCCCTTGCGGCACTGGCCTCCTTATTCCAAAAGTCCGGACTCACACTCACTTGAAGGAGTCATTCCAATATTAATCCTCCCATTTGTAACACATTTTACTGAAGGGCCTCAGGGCTGCAGAGAATGTTATGATTTTTTAAAATAAACTCAAAACCTACTTTTTTAACTTGGTGTTTCTTTTATTACCTAATTTTTCAGACTTTAAAGCACACTTAAAATCCAATAATTAAAAAAAAAATCAACAGTGCGTCTTAAAACCTTGTGCCCCTAATGTACGCGTTAATTCTTGTTGTGCTTACCAACTTCGAAGCTATTTTATTTGGTATATGGTGTAATGATAAATGTGACCGGCAGATGGCAGTCACACATAAGATACATGTGGACTGCAAGTTGATGCCTGTTCTATAAATGACGCTAGCAAGCAAGCCCAAAACAGTGATGTTTTATTGAGAATATAGAACATTACACACAGCGTTTAAAAATCCGTCAGAATGTTTTAGTACGACTTTGGTAAGCTACAAAGCCGCACCGCGTGATGGATTGTCGGCACATTGCGGCTACTGTAGTCATACAAACTGTGCTTCAACAGACAGGTTATATTATGGTGTGTGTGTGTGTATATAAGGACCCCAAAATGGCACCTATTAGAAGACATATTATCTGCCGTTTTGTTTTGCAAAATATTATGCAAAACAAACTTTTATTACCTATTGGTAACTCCTGTTGTGTATTTTGGATCTGCATGAGTCCCGAAAATTTGCGCACGTCTGCCATTGTAGTCCGCACCTTACTCAATACGGTCCTTCTCGTTCCTCTATCCTCTTGTAGGGCATTGTTATTCAAAACTTATATCTCTCAGTAGACTCGTTATGGAAGCGCTAAAAACTACCAGTATAACAAAAATGACGGGGAGAAGACGCTGTCGAAGAGTAGCCATTAAATAAGACCTTCCAATAAGTAAATAAATAAGACTTTCACAGCGTCTTGGCTGAATGAGCAGGTATCGGACACCTTGGTCTCCTTGGACGTATCCTTGCTCATCCACGCGGACTGGACACTGGCCGAGAGTTGGTGGGTGGCTGAGGGTGGAGTCGGCTCTCTTGGCTGCTTTGTTGGGTCTGCTCCTGTCTATGGCCATGCTCCCCCAACCCCAGCAGACGATGGTGTGGAACACTGCAGAGGCCACCACAGTGTATATGTTTTTATTTTGTTGTTGTTTTACTTTTGTGGCTGTGTGTAGGAGTGGCTGGTTGCATCAGCTCTGCTATTTTTAATGTATTTAATGTCCTTTATGTTCTTTGATGTTTACCTCCTACACACATGTTTGTGTGCTATGACTATGAGTTTTTTTTCCCTTAGCCTTAGTCTGGACCCCTTCCCCAGGGGGCCAGGCTTACGCTGATTTTTTTTTTCTCAACCCCTCCAGCATTTACCTGTTTCTCACCTTTTTTGTAAGGGGCGCCGGAAGTTGGCAGACCCGTCAGCGATCCGGTTCTGTCTCCCTGTAATGTTTGTCTGCTCTTGAATGGGATTGTGTTGAAAATGTTAATTTCCCCTCGGGGATTATTAAAGTATTTCTGATTCTGATTCTTCCACAAAACGGCGCATCCTGAAGAGACGGTCAGAAAGCGGCTTGAAGATGGTCTGTAAAACATAATTTCTGCAACATTTTGACCAACAAACCATCATTACATTATATGTAGACCACAAGGAAGTGTTTTACATGTAGAACAAGATCATAATATGAACCCTTTAAGCGACTTCAATTGGGTGTGCCCTATGGTCCCAAAAATATGGCGTTTTATTTTCTTTTTAATTTACTGTTCATCTAGAATGTATTAGCTTCTTTTGAACACTTGAATTTAATTCATTTTATTAAGTTTTGAATTTAATATTTATGTAATGGATTTTACCATTTTTTGTTTTAATACATTTTGTTTTAACCTCATTTTTAAATTTGACTATATTTTAGATGTATAGATTTATTTCCAGTGTTTCCTCTGTGGTAGCCCCCTGCACTAGGCGCACTGATTGGCCATGGCTGCTGTGAATCTGTCTCCTTGGTCCCTTGTTGTGTGCCCTGGGTCGGAATAATTGTGGTCAGTCATCATGCAGCGCCTGCCCTAAGATAGTGTTTTCTCACCTGGCTCTCCCGTGTTTTTACTATGTGTGTGTGTGGTGGGGGGACGGCTGGGTTTGGGGTGCCTGGGGTTGTATTTATGTAATGAAAGCAGAAAGCACTGTTTTTAAAGTCTTTGATATGTTAAGCATATTGTACCACATTTTATGTATGAAAAGTGCTCCACTAATAACTTTTGAGTTGATTTGTGGCTCTGGAAAAAGCATATTATAGAGTGCCAAAAGAGGAACTGTGGGATTGTATGAGGATGTCAGGAGTGGCAGAGAAGTGTGTGAATGTGGTGCAGGACAGTGAGACAGTGGTGAGGACAAATGTGACAGATGCATTCAAGGTGGGGGTGGGATTATCAGGGATCAGCTCTGAGCCCCTTCTTGTTTGCAATGGTAATGAACAGATTGAGAGATGAGGTCAGGCAGGAGTCTCCGTGGACTTTGATGTTTGCAGACGACATTTTGATCTGTATTGAGAGCAGGGAAGTGGTGGAAGAGAGCCTGGGAAGGTGGATGAATGCACTGGAGAGAAGAGGAATGAAAGTCAGTGGAAACAAGACAGAGTACGTGTGTGGACCAGAGGGAGGCAGGTAGAAAGGTGAAGATGCAGTGGGTAGAGGTCGTTAAGGTGGATGAGTTGAAATACTTTGGATCAACAATCCAAAGCAGCAAACATTTTATTTCATTTCGGGTTATTTGTTCTGTAGGAGTTAGTGTCTTCACAAATCAGGATGTAAGATGTCAGTATGTCATTATGACCTGATTTACTAACAGGGGGGAGGATTTTTTGATACATTTGCAAGGCCTTCTCTGCTGGCCTAACATAGGCCCATCCATCCATCCATCCATCCATCCATCTTCTACCGCTTGTCCCTTTCGGGGCCACGGGGGGTGCTGCCTATCTCAGCTGCATTCGGGCGGCAGGCGGGGTACACCCTGGACAAGTCGCCACCTCATCGCAGGGCCAACACAGATAGACAGACAATATTCACACTCACATTCACACACTAGGGCCAATTTAGTGTTGCCAATCAACCTATCCCCAGGAAGCCGGAGTACCCGGAGGCCATACTTGCCAACCTTGAGACCTCCAATATCGGGAGGTGGGGGGTAGGGGGGGGGGGGGGGGGGGGCGTGGTTATTTACAGCTAGAATTCACCAACTCGAGCATTTCATATATATATATATATATATATATATATATATATATATATATATATATATATATATATATATATATATATATATATATATATATATATATATATATACACATATATATATATGTATGAAATACTTGACTTTCAGTGAATTCTGGCTATATATATATATATATATATATATATATATATATATATATATATATATATATATATATATATATTTATTTTATTTACATATAAAGAAAAGAAATACTTGAATTTCAGTGTTCCGGTGGCTATCCATTAGATGGCAGTATTGTCCTATTTAACTTCTCCGTTCATGATGAGTATATCATTTCGGCCACCGTGTTCAATGGAGAAGTCTGTTCTACAAAATTTACAGGCAACATACACCTTCCACTTCGAACTGTCCTGGATGAACTGAAATTCTTGTTTCCAATCGTTTTGGAACTTGCAAGCGTATTTATTCATCTTGCTCGTCGACGGCGTCGCCATGTCTGTAATTTCCTCGTTCTTCTGCTTCGTCTCCTTGTTGTGTGCGCAGTTGTGCACTCTACTCTCTAAAAGCCCTAGATGTTATGACGTCATTGGGCAGGCAAGCTGTTTATATTGTGGGAAAGCGGACGTGAGAACAGGCTGTCCCCACTCAGTCTCAGGTCCGCATTGAGCTGGAGGGGGCGTGGCCTCCAGCTCCGGCTGAATACCGGGAGTTTGTCGGGAGAAAATCTCTGCCGGGAGGTTGTCGGGAGAGGCGCTGAATACCGGGATTCCCCCGCTAAAAAACGGGAGGGTTGGCAAGTATGCCCGGAGGGAACACACCCAGTCACGAGGAGAACATGCAAACTCCACACAGAAAGATCCCGAACCCAGGATCGAACCCAGGACCTTAGTATTGTGAGGCACACGCACTAACCCCTGTTTCACCTTGCTGCCCGCCTAACATAGGCCATGTGTTACATACGGCGGGGGAAAGAAACGACACCACAAGGAGGATCAGGTTAACAGGTTTATTTAAACCTTTGATGAGTGTGTGGGAGGTGTATGCTACTCTAAGTGTGTGTTGCCAGAGGATGTGTAGAATTAATAATGTAAATGTTACCAGGGTTGTTGTAAGTGCGTGTTGGATGAATCTTTCGTCAGTCCAGAGGGGTGAGGCAAAGAGGTGGTCCGTGGGCAGGCAAATGGTCGCGGGCTGGAGAGAAGCAACGAGGTCCATGTCCAAGCAGGGGTCGAGGATCGAGGGAGGCAGTCCAGAATCCAGAGGGAAGTCGAGATACACAACTCGATCACGGGGAACAGGAAGGACACTGTGGAACACAAAGGACATGAGACACGGGACAAAGAGGTAACAGGGAGAGAGCAAGTACGCGAAAGGGGAACAGAGACGGGATGCTTACTGCAAAGTGAAACTATGTTCTGGCCTTTATGCTGCACGTCTTGATTAGTCCCCAGTGCGCTGATTGCTGATTGACTGCAGCTTCGCCGTTGCGTGAGTGTGAGGAGCCCAGTGCGAGCAGGGGCGTGTCCTGGTGTGCGGCCAACAGAGGTGCTGGAAGCACAAGCAGCCGATAAAAGGTGGGTTCGAGCCCGCGCTGTGACACCATGATCATAAGTTAATAAAAGTTAATTTCATTTTTCATTTACTTTCCTTCCATATATAAAAGTATTTGTCATATTCTCTTCATTATCATATAAGGCTCCAGTGTAGCTTGTTTTTACGTTAGGACTTTTAGCCAATCAGAATTCAGCAAGCTTGTTGCCAGCACTGTATGAATTCTGCCTGAGGCCTTCAGAATCAACATTAGCGGTGGCTGTCCAGTGTAATCATCCATCCATTTTCTACCGCTTGTCCCTTTCGGGGTCGCGGGGGGTGCTGGTGTCTATCTCAGCTGCATTCGGGCGGTAGGCGGGTTACACCCTGGACAAGTTGCCACCAGTGTAAACGCCTTTAAAAGTGGCCTTCATTCTGCCACAAGGAGATAAACACAAAGAAAGCACCCTATGTTTTTATCTATGCACTTACAGAAGAGAGACTGATTCGACCTCCTGATAGCTTGTTCGCTCTCTCTCTAGCGCTGGTATCTCTGTTGTTTGTACTTACTCCTGTTTTGTAGAATAAATTGTTAAACATAAGTTATAGTCACTCCTCTTCATTTTATACACGAACAGAGGACATTAACTTGTCTTTATCCCATTCTACATGGGGATGCAAGCCTTGGTCGTCCACATGAGAGGCGAGTGTGCCGAGTCAAAAGCTGGCTAACTCGGTAGCCAGCACACTCCTGAAGTTTTCAGGGAGTGAGGTTTACTAACGTAAACATGGCGCAGACACACTGGTTGGCCCCTGTTGCACATAGGCATTTTGTATGTTCCTATATCACAAGTTCTGTATTTTTTGCATCCGAGGGACTGTAACCATGTTGGTAAGCTGCTGAGAGATCAATTAAAATCCCTAATAAAATAAGAATACTGGTTAATAACCGGTAATATTGTAACCGTCAACTATGTGATCCGCAGCAGTTTAAAGTCCGGTCCTGGAACAAAAACTAAAATTACTGTTATCTGGAGAATTCACGGGGCAAGTAATGTGGTCTGAATGAATCAGCCATCAATTCATGTCGGTAGTTCAAATCCTACCTGAAGAATGCAGAAAGCTCATTCTCCTTGTTTTCAAAGTACTGGGGCATTTGACATTACCATGGTAGGTAGCCAGCCTACACATCACCTCCATCTGTTCCGTATCCCTCTGCAAGATCCTAATTTTATCCGTATTCTTTTCCAATGGCTTCCGCAAAAAAAGCTTTGTGGGAATGTGATTCATGAGTCCGAGTGGTGTCTGCCATGATTGATTCTGTCCCTGTTGGCAGTGAATGGAAGGGCCGAGTCCAAACATTGTCCACTTGCTTGGTACAGACTTGTGATCGTGAGCCAAGTGCACGCCCGATGAAACCCTGCAGTCATCAACATCCTGCCTGTCATTTATCACAAACTCAAAACACATAAAAATACCTAAAAACCCACTAAAAAGACAAAGGTGTGTCTGTGTGGCTTAGTATAGCACCCTCGGATGTGTGAGGTGTTTGGCTGTGACACTTTTTAAAAAAAAAACATCCAATAAACACGTTATCTCATGTCGCTTTAGTGGATCAACTCTATTAAGTAGAAAGATAATGAAAATACATCATTATAATTTGAGTAGAACTTCCTTACACTCATTTAGCACAGATTTTTCGACAATCTTCCTTTCAGGTTGTTGCGAGGTGGCTGACTGAGTGGCTGTAAAAATAACAAACATATGTTGTGTGGGATATGACCAGAGATGAGTAGAGTAGGCAAAAATTGTGCTCAAGTGAGAGTACCATTACTTAAGGGTAATGACTCAAGTAAAAGTACTAATCCAAACAATTACTTGAGTAAGAGTAAGTTTTCATTGGAAAAAGAATACTCAAGTACTGAGTAACTGGTGAGTAACGTCTGACTTATTTAGTAGCTTTTTTTCAATGGTACTTGTACTACAACTGTGTGTGTGTGTGTGTGTGTGTGTGTGTGTGTGTGTGTGTGTGTGTGTGTGTGTGTGTGTGTGTGTGTGTGTGTGTGGTGTGTGAGAGAGAAAGAGAGAGAAAGACTACACGCTAAACACTACTATGTAAAACAAAAGACGCATATTTTATAGTCACTGATGACGTTACAACAGGGCTAATGTTAGCATATGCACAGCTAAAACATAAAAATCATATACAGTTTACTGCTATATGTTTTGTCTAGTTGGAAGTGGAATTTGTGTAGGCTGAAATGTGAACATTTCTATCGACACAGATGACAGTGCATGAAATAAATGTTATTTTTCAAAGTTTGTAAGTAAACATGACGTCAGATGAGGCAACACAACTCTTCAGTGTCACTTTTTAAAGTGTGTAGTTTGTGGTCATGTGACAGCCAGGCTACGTTTTATTGGTAAAATGGTCACGAGTACTTAAGTTGAATTGGTGAAAAAATCATATGCCCGCTGGAAGATGTATCTCTAACAAGCCAAATAATTACATGTTTGCCAGCAATAATCAATAGATTATGAACAAATACAATAATGATACAAATAAATGAAGTAAATGTAATTACCGTATTTTTCGGACTATAAGTCGCAGTTTCATAGTTTGGCCGGGGATGCGACTTATACCCAGGAGCGACTTATGTGTGAAATTATTAACACATTACCGTAAAATATAAAATAATATTATTTAGCTCATTCACGTAAGAGACTAGACATATAAGATTTCATGGGATTTAGCGATTAGGAGTGACAGATTGTTTGGTAAACGTATAGCATGTTCTATATGTTATAGTTATTTGAATGACTCTTACCATAATATGTTACGTTAACATACCAGGCACGTTCTCAGTTGGTTATTTATGCGTCATATAACGTACACTTATTCAGCCTGTTGTTCACTATTCTTTATTTATTTTAAATTGCCTTTCAAATGTCTATTCTTGGTGTTGGGTTTTATCAAATAAATTTCCGCCAAAAATGCGACTTATATATGTTTTTTTCCTTCTTTATTATGCATTTTCGGCCGGTGCGACTTATACTCCAAAAAATATGGTAAATTTTTTGTAACAAAGTAAAATTAGGATTTTTTCTGTACAAAAATAATCAAGTACATATTTTGTAACAAAGTAAAATGAGGATTTCTTCTGTACAAAATTAATCAAGTAAAAGAAAAAGTAAGTTGCGTTAAAACTACTCTTGCAAGTACAATTTATCCAAAAAGTTACTTCAGTAAATGTAAATGTAGTGCACTATGAATGCAACTATGGCATTGCTTTGGCACTGAAAATGTAACAAAAAACAGGCTAACAATTTTGTATCATGAAAACAATACTTAGCATGTTGAATATGGTAATGTTCATCAAAAAAACACACTTTGCATTGTGTTCATTAGCGCTGATTTACTCTGCCCAGTCGAAATTATGAGAACACGATGTTCCTTTTCTGCAACAGGAATTTAATTCTGATAAAAGGGTTGTTTGCAACTTACTCGATGTTATATATAACAAGAACACCCCCGTCTCGATTTTGTTATCATTTGTGAATTAACAGAACATGTTTATTATTATTATATTTTCAAAGTGTCTATATTTTTACTATTAATAATTAAATTGAATAAAAATTGCTTGTCCGTCCAAGGAATTTGTTTGCTGTCCATTTTTGTCCCTCGCTGCTGTCTCGTACACTCACTGTATAGAATGGCAGTCCCAGAGGAGCAACAAACAATTTGCAGTCATGTTGTTGTACATTTAATGATAGCTAACATTAAGAATCCAAATTGCTATCATTAGTTAATAACACACAAAGCTATATGTGTTATGTTTGCAGAGGGAGTTGACGGCACAGACACAAGGGGACAGTAGAGCTCTATGATTTATTATATATATAAAAAATATATATATAATAATCAAACAATAATAATATTAAACAAGGGGAATGGCGTGTGTGAACTAGATCCAAAAAGTGTGTGTGTGAGGCTATGTGTGTGATTAGCTGTAGTGTGTGTTACCTAGTGTTGGATCGAGAGGAGGGACAAGGCAAGAAGGCAGTTCGTGGGGCAGGCAGATGGTCAGGGGGCTAAGCGGGGCGTAGGAGGTCCGTGTCCAAGCGGAAGGTCGAGGATCGAAGGAGGCAGTCCGGAATCCAAAGGGAAACACTCAAGGAATCACAGGGAGACAACGAGACGCACAGCTCGTCACGTGGACCAAAGGCAGACTGCAGGAAGGCTGACAAAGAAGACGACGAGACCAAATAAACACGACGGTGGAGAACACAGAGAGCGAAGCAAGTTTGCATAAAGCGCGACGTGGCTTACTGTACACAACACATGAATTCGTTCTGGCGACGGATAACAGGCTGAGCAGGCTCTTGAAGGCAGGACCTTTCATTAGCACCAGGTGCGCAGATTGCTGGTGAATGATTGCAGCTGCCGGCTGCTGCAGGGCGGAGACGCGCCAGGAGGCGCAACAAGCAGAGCGCAAAGATGAGGGCGCATTAAAAAGCGCCCTGGCCGTGACAATATGCTTGTGTTTACGTGCGGGCGTATTACTAACAGCCGTAAAAGGGTGGGACATGATTCTTAAAACACATTGGGAAAGTTAGCGCCCTTTAGGCTTCAGCGTAAAGGTTGCAAACAGCCCCGTCAAGCATGCCATGAGAACTGTACTGTACATATACAAAATACTGTATACTATCAAAATATTAAACCCATCCATCCATCCATCCAATAATTTTCTACTGATTATCCCTCTAGGGGTCACATGGGGGGCTGGAGCCTATCCAACAAATATAATTCTCAAAGAGAACACAAAAACATGTGTTCACAACTCAAATAAAATGTTGCAGGATGAGGTTGCTCATTACCACCAGGTGATGGTGGCTTATCATTACTATATACCTGTATATATATATATATATATATATATATATATATATATATATATATATATATATATATATATATATATATATATATATATATATATATATATATATGCATGTGTGGGAAAAAATCACAAGACTATTTCATCTCTACAGGCCTGTTTCATGAGGGGTTTCCTCAATCCTGAGGATTGAGGAAACCCCTCATGAAACAGGCCTGTAGAGATGAAATAGTCTTGTGATTTTTTCCCACACATACATATTACGCTCTACCACGGTATCGAGCACTATTTTTTGGATAATCTAATTAAGACATATATATATATATATATATATATATATATATATATATATATATATATATATATATATATATATATATATATATATATATATATATATTTTAACTTTAGAGATATGAATATATCGTTTGGAAAGCCACTGGATTGATCTATATGTTGTATGGATAGCTCGGTTGGAAAGTCACAAATCAGTTGATTGTAGATCTGATACAAAATATGGCTGCTTTAATCTTGCAAGACTTCTGTGAGAGCGTACCACGTAAAGTAAGGCGAGTCTTTGCGTCTTTATTTCTCACACACACTTCAGCGCGGTGTGCTCAACTTGGCAACTTGGTCGCTAAATTTAGAATCTTTCCAACTACTCTTAGTGACTTTCTCTCCAAAGCAACAAGCGACAAATGTAGCAATTTTTGGGGGATGTTTGGAGACATAAAAGCGTGTATAACTTCAATGTCCAACGTACAAGCAGCAGCTGAGCCTTTTGTCATAGGCAGCCCCCTGTCTACTGAATGTCTGCTCTTTTAGACAGCTTGTATTGAAAATACATGTTAAGTGCAATGACAATAAAGTTCAATTCCATTCCAGTCAGAGCAGAGAGGAAACACACACCCACTTTGTGCAGAGCTGCCGCTGTTTCTGCCTTGCTTTACAGAGTGAGATTAATGGAAATGTTTCATCACTGTCACGCTTCAAATAAAAACAAACTCATCGTTCATGTCAATGAACCAGTCAAGTGGTTCGTTCCTGAATATCTCAACCTTTAAGTCTTTGGATCAAATTTGATACTCTAATCTTTAACGATGTGGAACAAATAAAAATACAACTAAGCGAAGAATCAACAGAAGAAAATTAATTTACAGTTCTAATTATAATTTGCTTTTTTTTTTTTTTAACTCAAATCTTCTTTTCTTTAAGTTTATGGAATGCAATGCCTTGAAGTTGATAGTTATACTATTGGCTGATAATACAGGAACTTCCTGTTTTGTATGTGTCTATTTAAAAAATAAACACATGACATTGTTCTGACATGATACATGACACATTTAATTTTCTTTTCATCATGCAAAGCTTACATCTGCATCGAATCTCATCGCATTGAATCGTAATGTTTTAAAAAGTATTGTTAGTGAATCGTATCGTAACCCATGTATCGAGATTCATATCGGATCACCATTTAAGGTAGAGACGTACACCCCTAAAATATATATATGTATGCGTGTGTGTGTGTGTGTGTGTGTGTATATATATGTGCGTATATATATAATGTGTATATATATATATATATGTGTGTATATGTATATATATATATATATATATGTATAATGTTATGTATGTGTGTGTTCATTTGTACTGAATGTAAATGTTGTGTGTTTATTACATGGGTTTTGAATGTGTGCATTTACAGTAGGTATTGTTATTTTTATGTTTTTTACACGTTTACATGTATATTGTTTTTCTTATAGCCCTTATAGCAGGGTTGGGCCAATTACGGCCCCGGGCCACATCTGGCCCGCCAAACATTAAACCAGAATTGAGCAAAGATCTGTTTTGAGAATTGCCACAACAAAACTGATTGTAGACTTTGACACACTGGCAAAATTGGGTGATCAACAACCCTGCTCCCAGTTAAAGAGAATGTACGTGTTAACCCTTTAATACCATTTGTATGTTTCTTTGATAATATGATATAGTTTAAAATAGATGTATTATGATTAAAATAGCCCATGTTTGAGAAGCCTAGTCTTAGTTCCAAGAGATATGGTATGCTTTGAAATGCATCATATGCTCGCCTGGCCCGTCTGCCAAATTTCAAAAGCCATTGTGGCCCCTGAGCCAAAAAGTTTGCCCACCACTGCCTTATAGTGTTTCCATCAATAAAGGAATGGATTATCGGTGAAGAAGAGTCTAACCATAATTCATGTTACAATTAGTCTGTTAGAAGGCTACCAACGAACATGTTAACTTTTGCTCAGACAGAGAGCAAAAAACGTGCAAAGTGACTCAAATATTTTATTTGAATGGTTACACGGACATTTCTTGACTTCTTTCTCTTTGACACAGTGGAGTTGAATGCACCAATCATTGTAGAATAATTCCATTGCGGACTCGATATTAAAGTCTTTCAAACACAGTAATTTATAAATCTGAACATTTATCAACTTGAAACAATATATGTAACATAACTTTAAATGAATTGAATCACCTCCAAACTGCCCCTGATAGCAGCTCCACTCTTTTTGTCTACAATTTTTGTCACTGGACTGACCCCAAAAAAGTAATCAAAGCAACTGAAAGCGACATAGACCAAGTAGATATCGACCACATTAATTAATCTGAAAGCACCTTCATAAAGAAGATGATTTGTGGGCTGCAACAGAGTGGATGTACTACAGTGATGGTTTTTAGGATTCTACTTATTGCTTCTCTGTTATATTGTTCACGTTTATAGCAGACAGTGTACACACTTTTTTTCAGCTAGTAATCTACCTAAGTGATCCTTTTGGCCAAAGTCCCGCGCACACATGGATGCACTCATATACTTCTGTTGATTAAACAAGGAGTAAAGGTAAGTATTTTTTTAATGGCCCTCCACAAAATATAAAATAGGGTCAGTAACAACTCATACCACCAATATTTGTCTTTAAAGGAGACCTGCACGTTATTTGCAATTGTGCCTATCGTTCACAATCATGCAAGACATGATGACATGCCAATGAGAGCTCCTTTATTCTGCCCATAAAACCCAATAAAAAACATCCAAAAATCGCCGACAATACCCCATTTACATTTCGTGATTTTAATATTAACCAAGTATTAGTGATATTGTTATGAGCAGACAAACTATAGCAGCACCGTGATCACTAGTGTGTGTGCCAATGTTTATGTCATTGACTGGTAAACTGCTTCCTCTCTTCTCTGCTTGTGAACGTTTATTGTAGATCTTAAATCATGCCTCTCACCTGGATAGTAGAAGGATGAGGATGTAATCTGACATGTTGGTACACTTTGACAGCCAATTTAGATTTGGAAATGGCGAGAACGACAGTAAAAGACGCTTGGTTCCACCCCATTTTTCTTCAACAGGGTTTTTTTAAGTCATTTTTTAAAATCTAAAACGGGACTATAACACGATTCTAACAGTCGGCATCCTAATGACTGCAGACATTGTACAGTAAGTGATGTTTTATTATGTTTGTTGGCTCTCATGAAGTCTGCGGTGAGTAATAATCTGTGATGAAGTGGGGAAAAAAGCAAACGTAATGCTTTTTTTTAATTGATGCGCTGCTTATGCTTAAAATGATCAAAATATGTTATTATAAATGTGCCCGATACTACATTACATATACATTAAACCTTAATGGAAGTGTTTAGATGTTTTTAAGGGCTTAATAGACAGAATAGAGCGACTCATATAGGCTCCATTGTAAACTGACTTTTAATCGCATTTATTTATTATTTATAATGCATTTGACAAAATTCCCTCAAAAAGTGCAGTTCCCATGTAAATTTATGTATGAGTTTTTTCTAGCATTTTTAACAAACTTAAATGCACACCATAGCCTTGTTTATTTTACGTTAATTGAGACTTTGACCTAAAAAATGTCCAAATGATTAAAGCAGATATTCACTCTCCTTATTTTTCCTGCACTATGTGGATATCAGTAAGCGTCATTGTTTAATATATGTATATTTATTATATTTATCTATAGGAGTTACCCAATTTGATATTGATATCTAATATTAGACCGGTATAAGCAAAAAACAGGTATCGGATTATATTGGCCTGCATCTAAAATGTCCGACATAAAAACTCTGATACAAGCGGTCTGTTTTGCTCCTGCTGATCTCTTGTCTGACTAAGCTGAGCAGACAGGTCGTTTCCATTTGAGAGCCTTCAAGAGTTTTTATTTCAAAGCACTATATAAGTGAACATGCAGTATTAAACTATGTCAATGTAACTTACATGCAATACAAAATAACTTCTCTTTGACATTCTAACATTAATGATGAAAAGATACATAAATCTGTGATTCATTTTGAGTTAACTATGAACAAAAAATACAATTAATCGCAACTAAATATTTTAATCGTTTGACAGTCCGAGTTTTAATGCATTATTTTTATAAGTGTACCCTAGACATATAATTTTTCTAATTTTAACACCATGAACGGACGTTAATTAGCATTAATGAAATGTGTTTTAAACATTACACTTTTTTAAACAGCTCAACACAAAAAGGACATACACGGCTTAATGACAATAATAAAAGAAAATTGCCAGCCGTGTGTTGGTGTCTTGCCAGATTTTATATTTTGTAGAAATACAGAATTTGTTGATAAATTAATTTGTCTGCTTTAGGAGCACTTGCATTCAGAGGAAGAGCTACATTTCCATGTTTAGATAACAGTTTCATGCAGTAATAACACAAAATTTTGATTGTTATGATCATGCTTTCATTGTCAAAGATGTTTGGTAAAATCCATCCATCCATTTTCTACCGCTTTTCCATTTTGGGGTCGTGGGGGTGCTCGAGCCTATCCCAGCTGTAATCTGTGATATTTCTAACAGAATAAATGCTTCTGATATTCTGTACATTACATGTTGTACACGTTAATGGTCTTCATATTGCTGCATGACAATGTTTTGTCTCTATTAATTAATCAAAATGTAATATTAATCCTGCTACGCGTTTTGTATTTGAGGAATCGATCAGAACGTGTTATAAAAGAATTGAACACAATTTCTGCCAGCCAGAAAAATCCCCCCACTCCATATTCCTCAACTGATGTACTATCATTTCTTTAGGTGCAAATATCACATGATAACATTACAAAACATCTCCGACAAATAGGGATGGGTAGCATTCATATTTGAATAGATACGGTACTCCCGGTATCTGAGAATCGATATCACTACTCAACGGTACAAATTTTCGGTACTTTTGTGTGTGTTCGTTGGGCAAAACATTTTTTATTTGTGTAATAATGAAATCTTAAAATGTTTAAATGTAACATATTTATTTCCCTTTATCGATCGATCATCAAATATATCAAAGCAATATCCAATTATTTGTATAGTAACATGTTGGCAATTGTTTTGCACATTTCTTCAACATAAAAACACTTAACTACAACAATGCAGTGTTATTTTCATAGTGTTGCACAAAAAAATCCCGGCTCCATGTACTCCTTTCTATTTCCATCTGGAAAATATGTGATGGGGGTCCATTTAAGCAATTAAGGCAATCAAGTTAAAAACAAATGAGCAAAGAGGATGGACTAAAAATAAAGACCCTTTTTTTAATAAATAGAAACTATTGCAATGTTGTATGGTGTAACACGTATCCCAGTTATCTTAAAACCTGGAGATTCTTCAGAATAAATGTATACGTGTTATATCATGGGCAAACTTCAATGCTCCCTCAAATCCTCTTTTTTATGGGTACAATCTTCTAAAGCTTACTGAGTGCAACAGCTTCTACAGTGCTTGTATTATGTATAATGTAGTTTACGGATTAAATGCTAGACTCTGCCAGCTCATTCCAGTGACCACTACTTTTCATAGATATAACACTAGAAGTAAACCTTTATTAAGAGGGAACAATCTAAATCTAAAGTGTACATGCTTTAGTATAGCCTGAGATTGATAGCTTTATAAAAGAATCACATTCTTTAAACATTTTTAAAAAGCGTTTTAGGTCAAATTTATTGCGACGTTATGCTTAGTATATTTAGCCCACCCCTTATGGCTGAGGAATTCACATTAGTCGCATAATTTTGGTCTTGACCTCTGTAAGTATGATGATATTATCGGATATTTAGACTGATTTGGCGGATTTAATGATTCCTTTTTTTATAAAAGTCAACCTGTTGGTCCGTTGTTATGAAATTGTAAATGGGTATTTAGAATAGAATGGACTTTATTGTCATTATATTTGCATATAACGAGATTAAGGACTCCAATTTAAGGTGCGGTAGTGGGAACAAATATGGGGTGAAAATAAATTACACAAGAGGTAATAAAGAAAAAACTAACAATTGAAATAAACAGACTACTATTCAATAAAAATAGTAAGCAATCCTGTACAATATACAAAACACTATAGAAATACAAAATACCGTACAATATACAGAACGAAACAAGAGTACCGGAGTAATAAATAACAATCAGTGTCGGATGTATTGCACTCGAAGGGTAATATTGCACAGTAGGGTATTAGGGTAGGATATTGTATAGGGGTGAATTATTATTATAAGTTAGAGTTCAAGATGGTGACAGCTCTCGAAAAGAAGCTGTCTCTGAGCCTGTTTGTTCTGGCTCTGATGCACCTGTAGCGCCTGCCCGATGGTAGCAGGTCGAACAGGTGGAAGCCAGGGTGTGTGCTGTCCTTAGTGATGCTTTTTGCTCTGTTTGGTGGGTAGATTTTGAAAGGAATTGTATTGTACTGTATTTTGTATATTGTATGATGATGTATATTTTAACTGTGGGTCCCTGTCCATAAACTGTGCTTTTCTAGGGATTACCTTTTTGCAGAATGGACTCTGATATTAACAAAATAAACAATAATGTAATACAAAATTATGTCTGTCTGTAAATAAATAAATAAATAAATTGGATGCAGTGAGTAATAATCAGTGATGAAGAAAAAAAAAGCAAACATTGTGATGCGTTTTTGAAATGAATGCGCCGCGTATGCTTAAAATGATCAAAATAAGTAAATGTTAAATGTTATTATAAATGCGCCCGCTACGACATAGCATATTTACTTACGGCATGTATATAAAACCTCAATGGAGGTGTTTGGATGTTTTTAGCGGCTCCATAGGCAGAATTGAACGACTCATTAAGGCGCTGTGTTAAGCAGACTTTTGTTCAAATGTATTTATTATTTAGAACGCAAAAAAATGACTTTCATCGTCATGTCTTTCATAATGATTGTGAATGATGGGCAAAATTCCCAAAAAAGTGAAGTTTCCCTTTAATGAAGTTTGTATTTATCAGATAGATAGATAGATACTTTATTAATCCGTGGGGGAAATAATTGTAAAATGATCTATATTTCTTTCTTTTTGTTACGTTCTGTTAGTCTCAAACCCCAGGGTGCAGAGAAAGCAGGCGAAGTGCAAGTAAAAATATATTTTAATGACAATAACAGTGCAGCAGGGAAATGCACAGGAAGCCTAGGGAAAGCTATTCAGCATTAAGGATCAAAGCAAGCCAGCCCCGTCCTCATAAAGAGCTTCCTGATTAGGGATTGCCACCAGGTGAGTATCCTAATTGAAAACTGGGGGCAGTTGCTTAAGCCAAAAGTAGGTAAGTCTGGGAAACATAGGCAGACAGGGAGTAGAATGAACAATAAAGGCGCTGGTGAAGAAATAATTTGCCTGGCTCCTGTGACGTGGTATCCGTGGAACGGGTAGGGAACGACTTCCACAATAGCGAATATTGTACTAAAGCTTCATTTGAAGAAAATTGTGAATGAAATAGAAATATATGCCAGACAATTTGAATAAAATTCAATATTCAGTGCTAGTTGTCCTTATTGTTTGACTATGCAACTACCAGCTCGTACATAAGTAATAATAGCATTCTGTTGTAAAATATGTTGTTTGAAATTGGATTGAAATCATTTAGTCTCATTTCATATCCTCAAAAACAGATTCATAGTGTTTGACTTTCAACTCAAACTTATGATTCAAGTGACAGTCAAAATTAATAATGCATCAGCAGAAGCGGTTTGAAGGCGTACATGCTATCTATTTTTCACTATCAGCTCATAAATAGAGTAATCACTTTTAAAACATCTGTAAGGGGATGTCAGAGGCAGGTCATATAATATAAAACACTCTCAGTAAAACCTACAGTGTGACAGGAGCCTCCAGCTCCTGTAAGCTTATAAAAGAAAGACATTTTCTATTATAACAACATCTAGGAATGTCTGACAGTCCATTCCTGCTTACCGCCCCAAAGAGTTTGCCTTATAGGAGAACTGCAATTATTTTTGTCACTTTTGCTTACAAACAAACGCAGTACCGAGGATGCAATTTTATGCATGTTGCACTTTGTTTCCAAGCATCTGGAAGAGATTAAAGCTTATGCTCAAATTTTATTTATTGGATTTTAGCTCCGCATTTAAAACTGTGCAACCCCATTTGCTTTTAGAAAAACTGATAGACTTGAATGTCAACACTACCCTGATTAAATGGTTGTATTCTTTTTTTTAACAAAAACACAGCAAGTGATTAATAAAACACTGGCATACATCAAACACTGTCACACAGGTGTTCCACAAGGCTGTGTACTTTCACCCATCCTTTTTACACTTTACACTAATGACTGCAGGAAAGTACATCATAATAATTATATTTTTACATTTCAAGATTAGACAGTAATTGTGAGTCTTCTGCATAAGGACACACACTCTTTTACATACCACAATGAGATTGACACTTTCATTAAGTGGTGTGATAAAACATCTCATTTGAAAAAACACAAGATGATTTTTGACCCAAGGCAAGCGACTACACATGAGCCGGTGGTCATTAAAGACCAAACTATCAATCAGGTGACAACATATAAATATTTAGGGGTCCATGTTGTTAACCTGCTTAACTGGAAATCGCATATTGATAACTTGTGCAACAAACTGCAACAGAGACTATATTTTTTGAGACTGAGGCTGTACAGTGTTAGCAATCATCCATCCATCCATTTTCTACCGCTTGTCCCTCTCAGGGTCGCAGGGGTGCTGGAGCCTATCCCAGCTGCACTCGGGCAGAAGGCGGGGTACATCCCGGGCCTCATCCCAGGGCCAAAACAGACAGACGACATTCACACTCACATTCACACTTCACACACCAGGGCCAATTTAGTGTTGCCAGATCATGCTAATTTTCTACAAAGCTATTTTGGAGAGCCTAATCGGATACGGAATTACAGCGTGGTTTGGCAACCTAACCGTACAACTAAATAAACCGATTGGCTAAAATGCACAAAACAGAAATGAAGATGATTGGTGTGAGACAGCCATAGTTTAGGGCTATTCAACTACATAATGTAGAGGGCCGCAGGGGCCGGACATCAAATTTAGATGTTTCTTTAGAAAGTGCCTCTACAGGTGTGTCTCCTTTACGCCGAGTGGGCATGTCAGGAGTCTGGATGGAAGAATATAAATAAAAGAAACATGCGTAACTTCCAGCATGTAAAATATCACTTAAGCGCAAACGGGAGAATAGGGCCCCTTTTTAACCTTTTAACTAGTGTTTTATACTGAAACATTTTAGGCTTTACATACAATATATAATTGTTTTACACATTAAAACATTCCAATGTATTCTCTGACATTAAAACATGCATTAAAGTTAGTGCTACAGACTTAATTACAGTGTTATCTCGATTATCATGGTAGTTAGATTCCCCATTACTGGTAGGTTAATTTAATCGAAATACGGACTTTAATTTTTTTTTACAAATATTTTATGTATATTAGGTTTACAAACCCTCCATACGCTATTACTAACCTTTCTTTTTACACATACTAATAAAGACATACTACACTCACTCTTAAAAACTTTCTACAGTCTTGTAGAAAACATCCCAATCCAATTAAATGTATACAAAGTCCAATAAAAATGTTCCCCCCAGGGAAAATGTATTTGAAAAACTTTGATACTTTTCAAAATAAAGAGGGCCACAAAAAATGTCATATTGGCTTCCTTTTAACATAATTTTTTTTACGATACATTAAACATTTAAGTTAAAGTTAAAGTACCAATGATTGTCACACACACACTAGGTGTGGTGAAATGTGTCCTCTGCATTTGACCCATCCCCTTGTTCACTCCCTGGGAGGTGAGGGGAGCAGTGGGCAGCAGCGGTGCCGCGCCCGGGAATCATTTTTGGTGATTTAACCCCCAATTCCAACCCTTGATGCTGAGTGCCAAGCAGGAGGCAATGGGTCCCATTTTTATAGTCTTTGGTATGACTCGGCCAGGGTTTGAACTCACAACCTACCGATCTCAGGGCGGACACTCTAACCACTAGGCCACTGAGTAGGTATTTGTTTTCTATTACACTCAAAGAACAATTTTAGAAGGTTAAAGGGGAACTGCACTGTTTGGAATTTTACCTATCGTTCACATTCATTATGAAAGACATGACGGATGGATTTAAAAATAAAAAACATTAAATAAGTGTAAATTAAAGCCAATGACAGCCATTTAGGACCTGGAACTGGCGAGGACGACACAAAAAGCGCTTGCCCAAACCCCCAACCCTGCTTCTTTGCGAAGATTATGAAACATTTATTATCTAAATGGGAATATATGAACAGCCTAGCAGTCTGCATCCTTATGACAGCAGACATTGTACAGTAAGTGATGTTTTATTATGTTTGTTGGCTCTCATGAAGTCTGCAGTGAGTAATAATCAGTGATGGAGAAAAAAAAAAGCAAACGTCATGCTGCATTTTTTTTTTTTAATGAATGCGCCTCGTATGCTTGAAATTATCATAATACGTGAATATCACATGTTATAAGCTATTACATTACATATATACTTACATCATGTATATAAAACCCGAATGGAGTTGTTTGGATGTTTTAGGGGCTTTATAGACAGAATTGAATGGCTCCCATAGGCTCCATTGTAAGCGGACTAATGATCGAAATGATTTAATATTTACAATACATTTTTTTAAATCCATCCGTCGTCATGTCTTTCATAATGATTGTGAACAATAGGCAAAATTCTAAACATTTTTAGGTGAAAATTTAATATAAATCTTTGACATTGTATAATTGCTTTATGATTTATGTTTGCCACTCTTGGTGTGTACAATACAATCCAAAAAATACAATCATTAGTAAATACTAAAACAATACTAAAGCTAAAAGTCCACAAATAAGACATGTAGCAGGTAAAACACACATTGTTAAAGACAAAACAAATTGTAAGAATTTTTTACAAAATTCAGTCATTTCACTTGCATTAGTTTGCATTACGCGGGCGGTTTGGGCTGCGCTAACAATTGGCAACAAGCCAACCAGCTGTGTACGCGTCTACGTAACTATGTGCACAACAGAGGTAGCAAATTAACTACATTACCTGTCGATCTGACTGCTTACTTAATTGTTCAGCTAAGTTTGAAGCAAAGGTGGTAATACTTTAATCATGCCACCTTTGATGAGGCATGTTTTAAAGCAGCGCTTGCAGCATGGCGCCCCCGTGTTTACAGCATTATCTTTATCGATAGCTTTGAAGCCCAAATACCTCCATATTGCGCTTCATGCACCCTCTTTGTTAACCAGTAGAATTGACGTATTTTGCTATTCTTCCTCTCCACTCTGTTTATGCTTGTATGCGCACTCGGCTCTGTGTGTGCACGCTGACACACTCAACATCATGCGCCTTGACTATGTACGTCACTGCCGCACGGAAGCATGCGGATGAAAAAAAAGTACCGGTATTTTTCAAAGGCAGTAGTTTTTCATTCATGAGTACGGTAGTACTTTATTAGTACTGGTATACCATACAAGCCCTAGTTCCCACTAAACTGCAGCTCATTAAAGCTGCGCTACCATCACGCATGCCAATGTATGCGGTTCGATGAAAACTGGCTAATCTTCCCATCCCAAGAGATTACCTGTACTGTGCTGTAGGTGGGTTAGGGTGAGGAAATGAAGCGTTCCTATCCTCAGACCTCGTAAGAGGTCGTAAACTTACCAAGGGTTTGTTATAAATATCATCATCGATTGTGTGGGACTTTGCCACTGTTCCAGAGGAAGACTTTTTTGGTGCCATTTGTGCCAAATGTTCTGCAAACAACAGGGAGGAAAGAAAGCATCAACACATCAAACCTTATCAGCCACCTGAAACACCAACATCCCTTTGACGATGTCTTTGAAAGCCTACTGCCAAGAAGTTGCCCCAAAGTCAGCCGCAAAGAAAATGTGCACAGACTACAATTCAAAATCTGCAGTTAAAAATTTGAGATATAAAAATGTTATCGGTATCAGTCTTGAAAAGCGTCTGTTCCTCGAAAACCAAACAAAAATAAACATGCAAATTACCTTAACCTCCAAAGCGAAATACCTGTTCTTATTCATGAATATTGCATAGTCAGCATCCATATGCCGCACACACGTTGGGATGAAGCCAGGAAGCCTTGGCGCAT
The DNA here is from genome assembly GCF_033978785.1 of Entelurus aequoreus. Lineage (NCBI taxonomy): Eukaryota > Metazoa > Chordata > Actinopteri > Syngnathiformes > Syngnathidae > Entelurus > Entelurus aequoreus. The sequence continues at coordinate 57,029,088 of NC_084734.1, read as the reverse complement.
CCCCAGAGCTCTCATTACTGCTCAAGGCTCTCAGGGAAGTTGGGGGTCAAGGTTGTCTTGTGCCCATATTACTCCGACATATGTTATGTAAAAAGACAAAGGTATGCTATAAACTGAGGTTCAAATGTGTGTTTAACCTACAAGCGATTTGAAAGAATAATCACGTTTCCATTATGAAAGCTCTTACATTAGGTTTCATGAGGTGGGCGGGGCCGGGGGCGGGGTTAAGGGGGGAGGAGTATATTTATAGCTAGAATTCACTGAAATTCAAGTATTTCTTATATTTTTACTCTCTCTCTCTCTCTCTCTCTCTCTCTCTCTCTCTCTATATATATATATATATATATATATATATATATAATATATATATATATATATATATATATATATAAATAAAATAAATACTTGACTTTCAGTTAATTCAAGCTATATATATATATATATATATATATATATATATATATATATATATATATATATATATATATATATATATATATATATATATATATATATATATATATATATATATATATAAATAAAATAAATACTTGAATTTCAGTGATCATTTATTTACACATATAACACATAACACTCCTCTCTACTCACTGTTGTATTTGAAAGTGCAATGCTTTGCAGCCAGTAGCACAGCCTTTGAAGGAGTGTAGGTATGGGCAGTGTAATATTCTGGGTTGGAGTCAATAACCAGGCGAGGTGACGAAGTTACGTCTCTTTACTTCATACTTCAGAACCGACTCCCACACTTGCTGTCAGGGTGCGCAATACAACGTAAACAGTTGTCCAACCAAAAAGTAACCACAGAACACTATACGGTATAGTGTTCTGTGGTTACTTTTTGGTTGGCCAAGCGGACGTGACGACAGGCTGTCCTCACTCAGGTCCGCACGGACCTGGAGGGGCCGTGTCTTAAATCCAGCTGGAAATCGGGAGAAATTCGGGAGAATGGTTGTCCCGGGAGATTTTCGGGAGAGGCACTGAAATTCGGGAGTCTCCTGGAAAATTTGGGAGCGTTGGCAAGTATGTTTAGAATGCTTCATCCCAGCAGGCACAAGACATTGATACAATGTTGATTTTACATACTTGTCCTTTAAAACTGACTTTAAAACAACGTTACAAAATAGTTGTATTTGTAATTTGACACAATGTTGATGTCCAACGTTGGATCCACGTTGTTGGTTGAGAAATTACCAAATTTCAATGGTCAAATCAAAGTCAGAACCCAACATTGATTAAACGTTGTCAAAAAGCATGTTGTTTCAACGTTATGTTTGAGTTGCTCAACGTCAGGATCAACGTTCCCTCTAAGCTGCGCGCCTGCGCAATTGCGCACCGCTCAAGCGTCCTCAGCGCACTGCAAATTAATGCCGCGCAGGAAATCAAAAATCCCATCTGAACTTTAAACAAAATAAACACATTACAATTTATTCTGTATGATTTCGCAATGCAACTCTGTGAGTGACAGGTGACAACAAGAGTGGCCCCAATGAATACAACAATCTTTGTCAACACAGTTCAATTATCTGTCGAGACACTTTACGGACAGGAATTCCATCAATCACTTTATTGAGAAAAACTGTTTGTAACCACACCAAAAATATGAGTGAAAAAAACTTGTATCTATAAAAACTGGTAATTTTCTGCCATACAAACCAGGCTTAAACCAACGTTGTCATCCGTCGTTTCAACAGAAGCCGCTCGCTCGCTCACCTGCACCAACACACGCACTCATGGCACTTAGCCAGTGCTGCGTTTATGGCCACACAAAAAGTCGGACAACCACAACACCACACAATGTGTAAATGCCAGGTTGTAACACTGACTCCTCAATCAGATGTGTGCTTATTTTACTGCCATTTATTAAGAATGTTAATCTAAGGATATTATTCATGAAATATTGTCACTAGATTTCATAAATGCTAATAAAAAGATGTATTTTACAGACAGAAAGTTACAAGAACTAAATGTAATCTCTGAAAGGGATAACATTTCTTTTAAAGGCAGGACCCGCAGCCAGACATACAATAGCACATAGGTCATGAAAAACATGTTTTTTTGTTATTGTCATTGTAAGGGGGCAAAATCACTTATATCAGAAAATTATTTTAATAAAACATTTAAATTGTTATGATGTCAGGTTTGGGACAGGTGTGACGCTGGTGTGGCCACAGTGTGCATGTCTGATGTTGCTCACATGTGCTCCACTGAATGCTCAGGGAGTTTGTGCGTTTGCTCACACACATGAAAAATTAGAGGGAACATTGGTCAGGACCTAATTCAACAAGTTCTCAACGTTGTTTTAATGTCTTGTGTCTGCAGGGATATGTCAGCCCTGTCCTCTTGATGGGGCTGGATCAATGTGCTTTGTGTTTTGCTTTGTGAGCTTAGAACCTCCATGCAGCATATACTTACAGTATCTGTTTTTGCTTTTTTTGTCTTGTTGAACTAATATTCTGTTATTAAATGCTTTTTACGTGCACTTCGCCTGTGGTCTCTGCATCCTGGGGTTCAGACCAACAATACCCAAGCCAGACTATAACATTATTGTTATCAAATGTGTATATACTATGTACTATCATCAATCTTTTCACACATTCACTAGTAACACATACACTTGTAATACTGTATGACTGTTGATATTTTATGTAGGGAAAGTGGACATAGTTTAATATTGTGGAGGTTGCCTTCCCGTGGGTCCTCCAGACCACCAAGCATCGCCATGACAGCCCGGATCAGGGGTACAACAAAGTCTTTATTTTGACTTGTGCAGCAGGTTGCTTTCCAGCAATTGTCTTTTTCTCTCTGACAGACTCGCTCTCGCTGTCACTCCAGCTCCCCTCCAGCTCCAACTACCTCTTTCCTCCCGACTGCTGCTTATACAGGGCGACAGGTGATTAGATGACAAGGCTCACCTGGGCTATCTACGCACCTGTCGCTGACTTCGAGGCCGGTCCTGGCACACCCCGTTCAGCTGCAGGCCCGCAGGCCACGCCCCCCTACACAAATATATTTATCGATTTATGTTTATATAGGAAAAGAAGGAACCCCTATGCAGACTTGAGAGAATAAACTATGACGTACTGTTCACATTTTATGCCGTCACAGTACAGTTTAGACTAGGAATTAATTCATAGCAAGTGTTGATAATAAATTCCATTTATCCTAATCTCAGTCCTTCTAATATAGCCAACCTTATTTGGTATGCTCTGAATGCGTGTGTACAGTAGGTACATAAAGAGTGCACATTTTGGAATGTTTTTTTTTTTTTATTCTGGCCAAAATAAGACACACCTATCATGCTGTCGAATCAGCATCTTGACATACCACACTTGTGAAGCGGACGGATTACTACGACAACAAATTTCTCACTAACACAAATTTACACAGATTTTTGAACAATTTTTGAGAGAAATATGCGTTTGGTACACATTGTTTTGGATATTTAAATTCAGCTTATAAAAAGATGTGTACAAAAACAAAACTTTGTATATTTTGAGCATAGTGTACGACAGCAGAGGTGTCAAACTCATTTTAGATCGGGGGCCACATGGAGAAAAATCTACTCCCAAGTGGTAAAATCACAGCACGATAACCTAAAAATAAAGACAACTTCAGATTGTTTTCTTTGTTTAAAAATAAAACAAGCACATTCTGAAAACGTGCAAATCATAATGTTGTTGTTTTTTACACTTACATGTTGCGGTTAATAGTATTCTACCTTTATTTGTCGTTTTTTATACTTTCTGAATAAATTATGTGATAATGTTCATCAGTCAACTCATTGGTGTTAATTATCAATCTATCAAGATAAAAAATAATCTCAAAATCAAATTACAGGATGTTATTTATATAGTTTGCTAATTTTCCTCAACTGATGTACTAAGATCATGTGGTTTATTTTTTTTTTTTACATATGTAGCAAAATCTACATAGATACAAATAATTGCTATTGCGACATCTAGTGGACACATTTAGAACAGCAGTCTTTCATTCAAAAATTTCGGCTCATTTTTATACTTAGCAAACTCATCCCGCGGGCTGGAAAAAACCTGTTCTTAAAACCGGGCCTTACGTTTGACACCCCTGTACTACAGTTTCTTTCTTTGAGTTCAAAAGTGTTTCTCACCTTATGTATGAAAGTGCTGGCAGTGGCACTCGAGTTATATTCAAGAACGCATGACTGTGTGCACACGTTGCCTAACATCAACTGATGCATGCGTGAGACATTAAATCACGGCACAACACGTCAGTGTCGTGACTCCACAATTTCACAGCAGTATGCTGCAATTATGTACTTCCTTTGGCCCCATGGCAGGTTATTTTTCAGCCCAACTCAAAAAACAACAACCCACAAAACACCCCATAAAAAAGGACACACTGTCTAAAAGCATATTTTCACAACACTACAGAATTACATAGTGCACTTGAACGACTCATCATTTCAGCTGTAGGACATTGACAAAGCAAGGGATAGGACAATAGGAGGAGAGTGTGTTGTGTGTTTTCTGTGAACAAATAAACCAACACACAAAAATATGATTAGAGGATTCCCTGGCTGGAATATGTCTATAGTACAAGTGTGACAATACACAATATTGGATTCACGACAAATATGTGTGTTACAAAACTGCAATAACAAAATATATGATCGGACAGATAGACTTTATGTAACTGAGCCACAAAACAATGCAGGTGCATTTTAAAATGTTTTATAACTTTTGACTGTTGAGCTTCTTTCTACAAACTGAAACTACAGTAGTACCTTAACTCTCGAGTATTTTGAGATACAAGCTGTGTCTCAGCTTTTTGTTATGCTTTATACTGTGAGCGTAATTGAAGTAACCAGAGGGGGCGGCCTTTCTGGCGCTGCTTCAGCCGTCCATCGCCCCTAAGGAGTTAAGCGGGGGCAAAGACATGGGTTGGGGGTGAGGTATGTGTGCATATGTGCAGCCCACAGTCCATGATGTGTATGTTATGTCCATAGGCATAGAGTCGTTCTGCAGGGCCGGTAAACAACTGTTGTTGAAGAAGGGAGGAATTTCAGAGCAGCTATCACTGTGATGATTTCTGGGATGATTACACCACGGCGTTCGCCAAGGCCATTTGAGGGAGCCGGATTGTAGATAGGAATTGTTGTTTTCCAAGAAAGCAGACACATTCTAATGGCTTGTCTGATCCTAATTGCCCATTCTGGCTCTCGAGTAGGGATGTGCGTATCGATCCTGTGGTATCAATATATCGATACTCACACGCTACTCATTTGCCATCACTTTTCTGAAAAAAGTATCGATATAAACCAAAAAAAACGGCGTGTGGGGGATGCAAGCATCACTTTCAGATGTTTTTGATGACTTACTTAACTTACTATGTGCTGGGACACCCCTGTACCTGGCAGAGTATAGAGCTGGCCCAGTCACGTGACAGGAGACAGCGAATGATCGTCGTCAACGTGCAACACACACACAGCCAGCCGACAGCGATGCAGCCAGGCATATCCAATGTCAGGCATTGTTTATTTTATTTTTTTACTGAATATTTTTGTTTAAATGATTATCCTAAATTCAAATAATTTCCACACAGGGGAATTTACTGTTAGTTGAAAATTGCTTGAGTATTTAAAACAAGATAAGAAAGAGATACAATTTGGAGATTATTCATCTTTGCATTACAGTTTTATTTTTTTCCAAGAAAATCTTGAAATATATGATTGAATGTGATTTTGGTTTTAATCTGTAACATGATTTCTTACATTTCGAAAACATTAGCCTATTTCATATTTCATTAATTGCTAATTATATCACAAACTTTAAAAAATAACTGCAGCTTCTTGCGATTCGGATTTGACAGTTAATTGGAAAGCCCTAATATCTAATTATTATTATATATAATATATAATAATTATTATATATAATATTTAATTTATTTTTCATATTTATGTTATTTATTTTAATTTTACTTTTATTATATATTGACCATAATACATGTGGTGTAAATGGTCTTTATTTGTCCTGTGATTTGTCTTAAATAATAATAGTAATAATATTTTTGACTGACAAAAATTGCCAATAAGAAATTAATGGTATCGGTATCGGTATCAGTATTGATGAAAATGCAAGAAAAAGTATCGGTATCGTATCGAATCTTAAAAGTGTGGTATCGCCCATCCCTACTCTCGAGTGGATCATTCTTTGCATTTCAGAAAGCCTCTTCATAATGTTATCGAGTTTGCGATTCAATTCTAAGATCACCACAGTCTATGTTCCCATAGCCCGACCCATGCCATCCATCGCGATGGGCAGCCTTTGGGCACCTTAACGGCTGCCATTGTCTTCCAAATTTGATGATAAACCAAAGCTATGCTCAGCCCAATCAGCAGATGCCCTGCGATCACTGTTCCAAATAGATGGATATCGTCCACGTCCTCGTCGGAAAGCACTGAGAGGCACAGGACCCGCCATTTTACCCCAGAAGTCCCTGATATGTACCCGGCAGCGAATGTTCCGTCAGGGCAGGCATGATCCCCCGAACCTCTGCTCCTCTTCGATATCACTTCCATGTTTAGATGTTTAGATTTCGGAGAACAGCACAGAAAGAAGATGTTGAAGTATAGACAAGTAAGACAGGACAGGACAGGACAAGACAAAGAGACAAGTGGGCAGAAATGGAGAGGGAAGGGATGCGACCGCCTTCGCCTAAAGCAGGGATGTCAAACATGCGGCTTCAGTCTTTGTATGTGTATAATTATACATATATTTGTGTGTATGTATATATGTTCAGTATTTGTATGTGTATATATGTATGTGTATATGTATGTGTGTGTATGTATTTATTTATATATATATATATATATTAGGGCTGCAACTAACGATTAATTTGATAATCGATTAATCTGTCGATTATTACTTCGATTAATCGATTAATAATCGGATAAAAGAGACAAACTACATTTCTATCCTTTCCAATATTTTATTGAAAAAAAAACAGCATACTGGCACCATACTTATTTTGATTATTGTTTCTCAGCTGTTTGTACATGTTGCAGTTTATAAATAAAGGTTTATTTAAAAAAAAATAAAAAAATAATAATTTTTTAAAAAGCCTCTGCGCATGCGCATAGCATAGATCCAACGAATCGATGACTAAATTAATCGGCAACTATTTTTATAATCGATTTTAATTGATTTAATCGATTAGTTGTTGCAGCCCTAATATATATATATACAGTGTTGGGTTAGTTACTGAAAACCAGTAACCAGTTATAGTTACTAGTTACTTCATTTAAAAAATAACTCAGTTACTAACTCAGTTACTTACACCAAAAAGTAATGCGTTACTTTGAAAAGTAACTATTTAGTTACTTCTTTTTTTCTTCTTTTTTTTTTTAAAGCTCCCATTAATGCCCTTTAGCCTTCATTTCAGTACTGTTATTGCACTGCAGAATAATACAATGTGTTGATCAACTTGACATGCATTTACATCACTGAACTCTGCTAAGCAATGTGCTCTACATACAACACACAAAGACAAAGATATGTTACAAAGGCCAATTTGTTTCTGGCCAGAACAAATTGACAAAACTATTTTAAATAGCTGCAACATAACATACATAAGTAACAAACAGCATAATAACAAAATAGCTGTAAACCAAATAAGTACTTTAACTTTATTTTTACATACACAAAGCCTAACCAGGCATTTTTTCCTCAAAGAATTCTGACACAAAATCATGTCTGAAGCTCAGAACGCTCTACACATTTCCCCAGTTTTAGTTTAGAGATAAGGAAAGGTTGGCCTGGCCCACTAGGATCCCTCTTTATGTTTGTGAACTTTATAGTCTATACATTTAGAGTGATGTGATAGTCAAACACTCTAGAAGTCTAGAATGAAAGAGTATATAAGAGAATTGACAGCAACGTTCCCTCTAAGGTGTGCGCCTGTGCAATTGCGCACTGCTCAAGCGTCCTCTGCGCACGGCAAATCTATGCCACGCACAAAATCAAATAAAAAAATAAGCGCATAACAATTTTCAACACGACACGGAGACGACAGAGAAAACAGTTTTCGTCATCTTAGTTCAAATATTGCAACGTCTGTCGAGACGCTTTGAGGACATGAATTCCATCCATCACTTTACTGAGCAAAACTCTTTATTGCCGGCCATAAACACATCCCCAAAACATTAGTAAAAAAAAATGATATCTAGCAAAAGTGGTCATTTTCTGCAGTACAAACCAGATCAAAAGCAACTTTGTTAGATCAACAGCAGCCACTCGCTCTTTCTCACTTGCGCCAACACATGCACATATGGCACTTAGCCAGTGATGCGTTTACAGCCACACAAAAAGTCGGACAACTCCAACACCACACATAAAGTGTCATTCCAGGTCCTTACACTATGATTTACCAATCAAATGTGTGCTTATTCTAGTGTCATTTATTAGGACTCTTAATTTATAAATATTAATCATGAAATGCTATTAGTATATTAAATAAATACTCATAAAAATATATTTTTTACAAACAGGAAGTTGCAGGAATGTACACATGATCCCCTGCTTACATCTCATTGTGCAACATGTGAATGTTTTAATGGGAACTAAATGCAATGTCTGAAAGGGGTACAAATTATTTCCAAAGCAGGACCTCCACCCAGACAAACAATACAAGTACACAGTTCATGAAAAACAATATTTGTTGTTATTGTCATTGTAAGTGGGCCTAAACACTTATATTAGAAAAGGAAATGACTGCTGTCATTTGATCATAATAATAACAGAATGTTGTCTGTCTATCTGTGTTGGCCCTGCGATGAGGTGGGGACTTGTCCAGGGTGTACACCGCCTTCCGCCAGAATGCAGCTGAGATAGGCTCCAGCGACCCCGAAAGGGACAAGCGGTATAAAATGGATGGATGGATGGAGATGTAAGTTGTTATTTAGTCAGGTTTGGGACAGGTGTGCTGCTAGTGTAGCCACAGTGTGCACGTCTGATATTGCTCACATGGGCTCCACTCAATGCTCAGGGAGTTTTTGCGTTTGCTCACACATGAACAATTAGAGGGAACATTGATTGACAGAGTGTGTACCTTCAGTGCTGAATGATGAACAGAGGCAGAGTTAATCCTTAAGTGGTGGAGGGAAAGTGGCATCGGAGTCTCTGTCTCTCTTTACTAGCTACGTCGAAGCATGTTGCTTATGTAGCTTGTTTCAGCAGATTTGAATTGCTGTTTTGGGCAGTAGATGGGATCTTTGATCCAAAGCACAATTTACATTTAACTAAAATGTTATTTTCTTTGTGCTCGACAAAAGAATAGTAGTGAAAATATCTCCAACAAACTCGACTGCAGCTCCGCCATGATCAGACACGCCCCCGCCACCCTCCTCTCTCTCCCCCCCCACACTCAGACACACACACAGAGCGCAGGTCTCTCTTCTCCGGTTTGTGACACAAGAAGAATCAGAACGACGGCACTAACACACTTTATACTGCATTAAAAGTAATGTAAAATAACGCAGTAACGCATCATGTAGTAACGGTAACTGAGTTACTGGAAAATAAAAAATAACGCGTTAGATTACTAGTTACCGCCGAAACTAACGCCGTTACAGTTAGTCCCAACACTGTATATATATATATATATATATATATATATATATATATATATATATATATATATATATATATATATATATATATATATATATATATATATATATATATATATATATATATATATACAGTGGGGCAAAAAAGTATTTAGTCAGCCACCCATTGATTGTCAATGGGTGGCTGACTAAATACTTTTTTGCCCCACTGTATATATATATATATATATATATATATATATATATATATATATATATATATATATATATATATATATATATATATATATACATACACACACACACACACACACAAGTCTACTTGTGTGTATACAAATGCTTAACATTTACTGCATTACTTCATAAAACCACAGTAGTTGTTTGTAATACATTCTATTGTATTGTCTTCATTACAATAGTCAGTGTCTAGAAGTTCATTTTTCTTCTTGAAAAGCATGTGTTACGTTTGAGTAGTGTTCGGATCCTAAATTGCAGAGGCGGAAGCCAAGAAGCAGTTAACAGTCTATAATTGTTCAGTCCAGAAACACAAAAAACACGAGTAACAAATAACAATGGCAGTGTAGACACCAGCACACCATGAACAATCTAAGCATAAAAGATAGCAAAGGTTAAACGTATAGTAAAGCGAGTAGACGCCCAAACCAGGAGCACAGTGCAAGGTACAAAAAGGTGGGATGCAGTCCTTGAGTGACAGGAGAAAGACCCGAATATTGGAATTTCAATTCAGTTCAATTGGGGACACTGATTTGGCATAGAAGTGTTTTAGGTTATGAGCTCTGTCACAGAACTAAATACACTTGCCATACATACAGTACACAGTCAGCTTCTAAAACAAGGAAGGTTACATTTACATTTTTTTTTACCAGAATATGCCTCTCATGGATTCTGTTTCCAATGACTGGGTGCTTTACAGAGAGAGAGAGCAGCAGAGGGTAACACTTTAGGCTTGCATGTGCATAGCCAGACGTAAGGACTCAGTTAGAGGTTGGTAATATTAGGGGCTCACTACTTCTTTGACTTGGTGAGGATATCTTGAAATGGTGTCTTGCTGGAAGCTGATGAAGTTCGTGAGGACTGGAGGGATGTGATCTTTGTACTGACTTTTTGATGACATTTGATGTTCAACATTTACATCCAAAACCTACAGGAATAACTTAAACTTAAAAACATTTTTAAAATTATATAAAGGTGTTTTTCCTATTTACTCCTCAAAGTGTTTGTTTATGACATTGTATAGTATTTCTCTTAATAACCTGATGGATGTTTCTGCTTATATCTTTCAGCCATCACTGCTCTGCCTTGATGCTGTTAAATGTCAGTGAACAGAGAGCAGGCCACCGGCTACGACTGGCATTCACTATATAATGTACAATACGCACATTTTTCAAAAATATACCAACCGAGGAACAGAAACAAGCTCACTTAGTAAGATTAAGATTAAGATTAAAGTACCAATGATTGTCACACACACACTAGATGTGGTGAAATTTGTCCTCTGCATTTGACCCATCCCCTTGGGGAGCAGTGGGCAGCAGCGGCGCCGCGCCCGGGAATCATTTTGGTGATTCAACCCCCAACTCCAACTAGCCACAAAGTTGACCTATGTGGAAATGTAACCGTTACTTTCTAAGAGATAGTGACTGTAAAATATTAAAACTGAGAAAACACATCGTATCACTGCTATAATTTGATTAACACTAGAAGTCCCAGCATTTTTCTGTCTACCTAGAAGACCCAGAGAGGGGTCATTTGGCCCGACGCTTTTCCCGAATACACTAATCACTCATTTTGTTATGGTAATGAGGCTGTTAGGGGCAGTTTGTCTAGGTAGACAGAAAAATTATACATGTGGGAAATGCCGAAAGGAGCAATGGCAGTGCCAGGATTGTGAGTGACTGCTCAAATGTATGTCAGTCACGTTTACATGGACATGGTTTTTCATTCTTTGTAAATATGCTTTTTTCTTTGTAAATTTTTTTTTTAAACTATTTTTGGCACACAAAAATAACAATTGCTTCTGCAACAACCCTCCACACCAAAACTGGGAAAACAGTTGCTTTTTCATTCTTTGTAAATATGTTTTGTTTTGTATTTTTTTTAACAATAAATGTCAGAGTGTTGATCCCTTCATTCTGTTGATCCTTGCAAAAACACACACAACCTACCTCAGAACTAAAGCTTGAGCTGTAAGGTCCCCTCCCCCACACAGGCTCAAGTGGCCCCCTGCCGTGTGCCACTAACAGCCACATTTTCATAACAAAAGGAGTGTCCACAGGGGGGACTAGGGGTCAAATGACCCTCTTGTGTGTTTTCTAGGTAAAAATGTCAATTGACCCTTCTCTGGGACTTCGCGTGTTAATGTGTCAGTTAATTGCCATTCTCTCTCTTGCTAATGAGTTCCCTTTGTTAAATGTTGTGTCATGGAAACCACCGTTAGCGTAACTAAAGCTAACTTTAGCTTAACTCAAACAAACTCAACTTTAATAGTGACTACATTACGTTCATTTCATTGTCCGGTGCTTGTAGTCTTATGGACTAATTCCACCAGATAAACATCCATCCATCCATCCATTTTCTACCGCTGGTCCAGCTGCACTTGGGCGGAAGGCAGGGTACACCCTGGACAAGTTGCCACCTCATCGCAGGGCCAACACAGATAGACAGACAACATTCACACTCAATTTAGTGTTGTCATCCATCCATCCATTTTCTATCACGGGGGTGCTGGAGCCTATCTCAGCTGCCCAATCCACCGAAATTCATGATATCTTTATGACACACTTACCAGCTTCTTATACATGCAATGATTAGCTCTCTGCAATCAAGTGAAAGACTAGGTCCTGGGGGCGGGATTTCCTTAAGTGCAACCGATTACAGTGGATTCCGCCTCTAACATGACAACAGTTCCTCACCCGGGTATGGAATTTCAAATTTCACAACAAGAGTGTAGGAGCGACTCAGTGGCAGAGCCGGTCCGATCAAAGAGCCATTCAAACAAATTCCGCTCACACACAAACAGTGGTTGTTATTTAGACTCAGACTCAGACAAACTTTATTGATCCACAAGGGAAATTGTTCCACACAGTAGCTCAGTTAAAAAAGGATGGAAAGGGTAAGGATGGAAAAGATAATGCAGGTATAAAGTAGACTAAAAATAAAGTAAAATTGCACATAAAAGTGTTTTTTTTCCGTGCACGTGCGAAAACTGTTTGCTTGCGCTGTGTTTCTCTATGTTCTCAACTTTCTTGCCTTTCGGCACTTGGGGGCGGGCATTGAACAAACTGGCAACTTTCCTCCTTTCTAAAGAGTCACTTTAAATGCTAAACACTACTGTCTCCTGATTAGAGCCAACTTGGGGGAACTGCTACCCTCAAACCGTGTCCTTTTTGAAGGAAATTAGAATCTTGAGACAAAATAACACAATGTTAATGTATTTTGTCATGTAATGTACAGTGGAACATCAATTTATGCACTTAATTGGTTCTTGAACATGATTCGTTAATAGCAAAGTTATATTTTATATTGTAGCAAATGTCTCCATAAAAAAACAATGTTAATATGAAAAATAAGTTCCAGCCTTGAGAAAAGTGTATATTTAGTAAAGGTTTTTACACTTTAAACAAAGTGCTATACAGTACAGTATTTTAAACAACCAACACAAGGAGGCGATGGATCAATGTTCTATTTAATAGCAAAGTCAAAACAACAATAACTAACTGAACAGTCCTTTTTATGCAGCCACCCTGCTGACATGCGCACACACTTTTACTAGCCACCATGGTGCACTCACTGTTTCAAATGACAAACTCCTTAAATTTAACAGCTAGGTTGCTACAATGATTAAGAAAAAAGTAAAATCCACTTGACCTTGCTGTTGCTTTTTGGCATGCAACAGAAGAAAGGGGGTGGGGGCTGTGTCAACGACGCTGCAAATACTTCCTAATTGTTTCAAACCATATGTCGCTTGTTTATGGCTTTCTTTGGACCCATATTGCCTGAGCAAAACAAGAACATTTTGTAAAAAGTCTATAAAACACTTAAAAGGCACACGAAGTAGCTCATAACAGCACTGCTCTGCTGGCAAACGATGATTACCGTAGATCTATCAGCCCGTCCATAATGGATGTGCTTCCAGGGATGAAATGTTCTTACACAGAAACAAGATTTGTGCAAAAAGTAATTTTTTATCCGGTCCGTGGTTCGTAATTGAAAAGTTTATACAATGAGGGGTTCTTAAATCAAGTGTCTACATGTTTTACACTACAACCATTTAAAGCAGGGGTGGGCAATTATTTTTTACCGGGGGCCGCATGAGCAACCCGAGCACTGCTGGAGGGCCACACCGACAATATTTAAATTAAATTTTGCTCAAATTATTTTTGATATACCGTAAGATAGATAATAATAATAATAATAATAATATTTTCATTTAACCTAACTTATCTTTATACAAAAGCAGATGGCTTTTGATGGTTTTATTTTTAACACTTTCTTACACAACACTTCCTGATGTATATTACAATACAAAAATTTTGTGTACAGGAATGTTTGTCATACACACGTCTCCTCAGCAGTACTGAAGTGACTTAAATACATTTTATATAAAAGTGCTACCAGACAATTTATACTACAAAGGCCATTGTTTTGTAGCTAGTTAGTTTGTGCCCAATTGTTTGTCAGCAAATGCTCACTAGCCAGAGCACTATGCATGTTCTGTATTTACAACAAAAGTATCTGCTACTATACACAATGAGGACAACAAGCAGCTGTTGAATATTGGCTTTCAAGAACCTTGACACCAGCCAGCACCATTGGAACCAAGATCATTAGCCTTGTGTGCACCTGGCCATATTGACTCCAGAAGAAGGCAACATGAAGTCGCTGCAGCAATGGCAGAGTTTTTCAGGTCAAAGTATGGAGGACCTCTTAATAGGAGGATGCCAGTGAGGCATGGCAGCCTGAGGCAGAATCAGTGCGCACTTTTGGCCAGCTGGCACAAGTATTGTGTTGAACTATCTGGGCACTAATGCTTTCCTGTCAAGGTTTTCATTTGTTTGTTGTTTAGTGATTTGCAAAATGATCCTGTTTTGGAACGTGTGGTGCATTTGGTTCCAAATTTGCCTCAGGGTTCAGATGCATTGCAAGCATGTGTGACAGCGTCAATGATGTCTTGTAAATATTCCCGTTCAGCAACTCTGGTGTCCGTTGTCATTAAAAGTCATCAAACAGAGCAGAGGGAAACTAACCAAAGGTTAAACTTGAATCTCATTTTGGACATTTCTGTGCCCCTAACACGTGTTCTTGGGTTTCATTTGAATGGATAATCAATATTGCGCTAAGCGTCTACAAGCATTTTTGCAGGATTGTTACACACACTAAAATGTTGCTGACAAAGAGATAGAGAGTGCCATTATACTCGTTTCTGCCCAGATTCCACAGTACAATAGATATATTAGATCAGGGGTCCCCAAACGTTTTGACTCGGGGGCCTCATTGGGTTAATACAATTTGGCCGGGGGCCGGGCTGTATATATATATATATATATATATATATATATATATATATATATATATATATATATATATATATATATATATATATATATATATACATTCCTCACGCACTAATTGACTGAAAGAGTGCACTTGATGTCACGTTATCGGGCTGTGTATATATATATATATATATTCCTCACGCACTAATTGACTGAAAGAGTGCACTTGACGTCACGTTATCGATGGAAAAAAATGAATTTTTAGACAATATGTTTTGCCTGAGCGGCTAGGAGACACAGAGAGTAACAAGCTGTAGAAAATGGATTAGAAGGAACAGATTTAAAAAAAAAAAAAAATCATTTTGTTATTTTGTACGCTATTACGTTCGATAACATCTTTAATATCAAAGATATTGACATTAACCGATTGAAGAATAAAAACACTGTATACGGTATCAGGGGGCAGTCAGTAATGTGAAGTGAGCAACATCTGTTCCATCATGCTGCACCACTTTTTTTCTATGCTAATACAGTCGTAACATTGCTGCCTTTTCATTAAATTTGATCGTTAGATACAGTATGTGTCCAACTCTAACCTGGAGAACTGGATTGCACTTAGTCAGCTATATCCTTCATCCTCATTTTATCAACCATCACAACGTTTATCTTCACTTGATGGTATAACTCTTCAATTGAATTTAAGCTTAAGTAGGACTTCACACACAATAGTCAATATTTACAGAACTGAGAAGTACAGTAGTGTTATGAATAATACAAAAACATGCTTCTCAAACTAGTTTATCATCAGGTCAGCTGAATCATGCCTCAAAGTTTCTGTATTCTTCACTTATTTACACAAAGATTCTTAAAGTATTTTTATGCTACACCTCTGACTAAGCAGGTATGTACAGTATGTGTGGTGTGATACGGAGTTACGATGCATGCCTTCATCATAATTTGTTTATGAGTGTGGTAGTAGCAGCAAATACACATAGCTAACTTACAGTGGTGTAGATGTCACGATCGATGACTCGCCTGCTGATGGCATCATATAGCTTCAAAAATAAAACGTGTCCTCTTCACTCTTCACATATTACAATGTGGAACATGTTCAATCCACACGTTTGGCACTGCTGGCGAGAATTTTAACTTCCTCATCTGACAAGGAAAAGCATCTGATTGGCTCTCACTTCGTCGCCAACACTCACCAATCACTCATATTTGAGGCTACTGAATAACTGTGATTGGATATAGTCCCAACTTGTCCCACCCATCTACAAGATTAAATTAAATATGATTGGATTTCGTTCATGTCAACATTTTCGTTGACACTGGTTTACTGAGGGCTGAGGGGAGAGGTGTGTGTGACTCACAGAGCGCTGACAGCCGAGATACAGCGATTCTCACCTACTGCTGATAATTTTGTCATTCCCGCCCTTGCTCTCTGATGTCTTGCACTTCATTCAACAGTAACAGAACAGTAATTATTTAGATTACTCGTTTCTGAAAAAATAACGTAGTTGGTAACGGCGTTATTACCAACACTGTTATGGGTAAATGGGTTATACTTGTATAGCGCTTTTCTACCTTCAAGGTACTCAAAGAGCTTTGACAATATTTCCACATTCACCCATTCACACACACATTCACACACTGATGGCGGGAGCAACCAGCACCCATCAGGAGCAAGGGTGAAGTGTCTTGCCCAAGGACACAACGGACGTGACTAGGATGGTAGAAGGTGGGGATTGAACCCCAGTAACCAGCAACCCTCTGATTGCTGGCACGGCCACTCTACCATCTTCGCCACGCCGTCCACAACTGTACGTGGAGTGATTGGCAGTAACAAGCTACATGTAGCTAAGCTATGTAGCTTAACTACAGTTCCCAGTAGCTTGGCGGTAGCTTCACTACTTTTTCAACCAGCAGTGTTTCCTGCAGCTTAGGTATTTTAAGAACTATGTAAAGCTACAAGCTACAACGAGCGAAAATGGACTGTGAATCCAGGCCCAAAAAAATACAGAGAAAATACAATGACCTGGATGTATGAGAAAATCCATACATACAGAGAAAATCCATGATGATTGGTTGGTGTTCGTATGATGAGTCACGATTGGCTAAGGTTAGGGCGAAACATTACGGACTGGCCAATTAGAGGCAAGATTAGGTGGGTCATCGAAACCAGGAAGTAAAATCATAACAGACACGCACTCACATTACGACACGGGAATCGGAAACAGTATGTATATGTTTATATATATACAGTATATACTGTATATACTGTACTTTTGCCGTGTAGCTTCCTTTTGTAGCTAAGCTACATTTAATCGAGAGTAACTTGTAGCTTAGCTTACTACATTTTCCAATAATGTGTAATACACATTATTGGAAAATGTAGTACATTAAAGTCTCTCCTTAAGTCCGGTGCAGCATAAAGTTAGCTCTCGGTTGTCAATGCTAAAAATAGTTTCAGAATCAGAATCAGAATCAGAATAGTTGGTGCAATCGTGCAACATAAAACACATATAACACAGAATAGGTAATCAAAATGAGCTGTAACTGAGCTCATCGGGCCGCGGACCGATTGGTACCGGGCCGCACAAGAAATTTAAAAAAAAATAAAAATACATTTTTTTTTTTTTTTTTATGAAATCAACATAAAAAACACAATATATACTTTATATATCAATATAGATCAATACAGTCTGCAGGGATACAGTCCGTAAGCACACATGATTGTATTTATTTATGTAAAAAAAAAATAAAAAAAATTAAAAAAAATTAAAATACCCCCCCCCACCACCGGTCCGTGGGACAAATTTTCAAGCGTTGACCGGTCCGCAGCTACAAAAAGGTTGGGGACCACTGATGTGTATGATGTATTGATGTTTTAACACATCACTGACAATCAGGAGGATTATAGATGTCTTTATTTATTGCGGTGTCCTTCAACACATAATCCACATTGAATGGTTACGAGAATATCGCTCAAAAAACTTTAACAGTTGTGAGTATTTCCTGCTGTATATGCCACATTTTCACCAGCAATCAGCACTGTTGCACCACTTCTGCCGTCACAGATACAATTTTATTTAACCAGAACGGCAAAATAACGATCTCATTCAATTTGCATTAATATTATTAGTAGTTGCATGAGGAGCCCACAGGCAATGGTTGGTAAAAACTGCAACGCCGTTAACTGTTGTGAGGGTGGACATAATTTAATTAATAAAGGCTGCAATTAATCAAGACGAAGCGAACTTATCTTTAAAGCCCCACTTAAAAGCTTTCAGTTTTGGTTGATTTTGATGGCGCCAGTGGACCAAAGCAGTAGTGTTTTGCCAGAAAAAGACTGCATTTCCCATGATAACTAGCGCATATACAGTCAGACTGACATAATGCCCGCTGTAATATTGGCACAAATATTACATCTCTTGGCAGCACGGTGTAACAGGGGTTAGTGCGTGTGCCTCATAATAATAAGGTCCTGGGTTTAATCCCCGGGCTCGGAGTCTTTCTGTGTGGAGTTTGCATGTTCTCCCCGTGACTGCGTGGGTTCCTTCTGGATACTCCGGCTTCCTCCCACCTCCAAAGACATGCACCTGAAAATAGGTTGATTGGCAACACTAAATTGGTCCTAGTGTGTGAATGTGAGTGTGAATGTTGTCTGTCTATCTGTGTTGGCCCTGTGATGAGTTGGTTACTTATCCAGGGTGTACTCCCCCTTACGCCCGAGTGCAGCTGGAATAGGCTCCAGCCACCACCGCAACCCTGAGAGGGACAAGCGGTAGGAAATGGATGGATGGATTACGTCTCTAATGATGTTAAATAGCGCTTGAATTGCCCTATACATGACGTTACCATGCACCAAGAATGTATGCGGGTCCAAAGCAAAGAGTGGGAGATTTTTTTCGGAGGAAGTCGTAGTGAAACTAACACACTGGTGGCTATTTATTGCTACCATGCAAAATTCTGACGAGTAACATTAGCATTAACATTTTGATTTGAGCATTGAAAGTCACTCACTCGTCCAGCAAAAACAGCCAAGGCAGCATCGGTCTGAAACTCCTCGTCTTTGAGCTCACTCGAGCGAGCAATGTTGATCCTTAATTGTCCTTTTTTCCGGGTAAGCTCTGTTTGTTTTTTTTGTCTCCTCAGTTAAAACCTTTCGTTTCTTTGGTTGTTTTGGAACCTCGATCCACAGACTTTTTCACTAAACTTTTCATGGAATTGCTTGGCGACGAGACCCTTCAATCTCTCCCCGAACTCGATCGTGCACATAGGGCGTTCGCCGCTAGGCCACAGCCTGGGTCGTGACAACGGGCTGTAATCATACGTCTCCCCCACTACCGGACCAAGGACCCGATAATCAGAGAAGCACGCAAGAAACAAAGGAACTCCAGTACCGCGGGGCCCCTGTTCAGATTTTTGAAGACTATGCTTTGGAGGTTGTCAAGGAACGCGGAAAATACGGGGAGTTCATGGCTAAGCTATACAACCTCGGCCCTGCTCTTCTTGGCCTGTTAGCAAATAACATTGGATGGCAAGGTAAAGAAGAGGTTCTCGTCCCCCAAGGAGGCTAACATCTTTGGAGGTAATTATCACCACACCCAGAGGCCTGAACAGTTGCACTGCTGATCCTGGACCTCCGCTTTGACCTCAAACCAAAGGAATTCAGAATTTGGCATCTGGATCCATTATTGCTGTCCAATGTAAACTTACGTGGCTGATTTGATAGGTTTTTTTGTGAAACGAATAACAATGATCAAACTTCACCCTCATTACAGTGGGAGACCCTAAAAGTTTTAATTAGGGGTAGAATTATCTCCTACACATCTCATCCAAACAAGCTGCACAAGGCTCGCCAAAGGGAATTAGAAAAATCTAGAGCTGATCTTGATGCCTTGCTGTCGGTTAACCAATCAACTGACCTGTACAAAGAAAGGCTAGGAACTTGACCTTCTTCTTACTACAGAAGCTGAGTGTCTCCTCCTCTGCTCTCGTGGTAATATATACGAACATGGCGACAAGGCAGGTCGCCTTCTGTCCCAGTAACTGAAGGCCAGATTGGCTTCCAACCAGATCACACAGGCACCAGATGAGTCAGATTGTTTGACCTCTGACCAAGATAACATAACAACATATTTAAATCATTTTATTCTAAACTGTATACCTCTGAGTCCCCTAACGATGAAAGTCAATTACGTAATTTCTTTGATAAAATAACTCCACCAAAAGTTTCACCAAATGCTTGACAGACACTAGATGCTCTTTGAATCCCTTTCCCTGAAATCAAAGAGTCTATATGCCTAATGCGTAGTAGTAAATCACCACGCCCTGAAGGATATCGTGTGGAGTTTTTCAAACGGTTCTCTGACCTGCTGGCTACACTCCTACTCGAAATGTTTAACCCATCATTCCAACAGGGCTCCTTGCCACCCACACTCATGCAAGCTTCTATACCTCTCATTCACAAGAAAGACAAGGACCCAACAAGCTGTGCGTCCGACCGCCCAATTTCGCTTCTTTCTGTTGATGTGAAAGTTTTAGCTAAAATTCTAGCCCGTCGTCTGGAGGCTTTTTTGGCCACTGTAATCTCAGAAGATCAGACAGGATTCATAAAGGGGAGACACTCTTTTACTAACGTCAGAAGGCTCCTTGGGATTATTCACACCTCATCGTCTTCTACTGAACCTGAGGCTGTAATATCTCTCGACGCCGAGAGAACAGGGTGGAGTGGGATTAACTTTTTTTCACCTTGCAGAATTTCAGATTTAGTGCCAGCTTCATCTCCTGGATAAAACTTCTTTACTGCTCCTCCTATGCATCTGTGTGTACAAACACACAAAATTCATAACCCTTTCCTCTTCTCCGCGGCACAAGGCATGGCAGTCTGCTCTCTCCTATGTTGTTCGTGCTCGCCATCGAGCCGTTATCAGTGGCTTTAAAGTCGGTTGGAGGGTTCAGGGGGATCAAGAGCATAGGAGTTGAACATCCCGTCTCTCTTTACGCTGACGATCTCCTCCTATATGTATGTGACCCCCTGACAAGTATTGCTCCTATTCTCTCGCTCCTGAACACTTTTGTCATTATTTCTGGATATAAATTAAATATTTCGTAAAGTGAATGTCTTCCGGTTAATCAACTGGCTGTAGAAATGTCACCTTTGTACATAATATTTAAAATATCTAACACAGGAATAAAATACCTCGGCACTGTAATCACACATACCATTTGTACACTCCATGAAAAAAATGTCACGGTTTTAAGCGCTACAGTCAAATCAGAACTACAGATGTGGAATTGTTTGCCACTATCTCTGGCAGGAAGGGTACAGACTATAAAAATGTATGTGCTATCAAAATATCTTTATTTAGCCCACCTCCAAAGACATGCACCTGGGGATAGGTTGATTGGCAACACTAAATTGGCCCTAGTGTGTGAATGTGAGTGTGAATGTTGTCTGTCTATCTGTGTTGGCCCTGTGATGAGGTGGCGACTTGTCCAGGGTGTACCCCGCCTACCGCCTGAATGCAGCTGAGATAGGGAGAAACACAGGGAGACATTGAAATATCCATCCATCCATTTTCTACCGCTTGTCTTGTTTGGGGCCGCGGGGGGTGCTGGAGCCTAAGTCCTATTTCAAATATAATAACATTATTTCTTCTTTTATTTGGGCTGGTAAGCGTGCTAGAACCAATATAAATTTACTCCAGAGAGGCAGGTAAGTGGGCGGGCTTGGGCTGCCGAATTGAATCAGTTACTATTGGGCAGCTAACGTTCACACAATTACACTGTGGTTTATCTCACCCCAGTGCAGTTGGTGCCGATTAGAGGCTGACTCTTTCTCTTCTTCTCTCCCATCACTGGTGTGTGGCACCCTTCCCCTCTCTCCTGCGAGCTTCATGTCTAACACTGTGGTAATAAGCACACTTAAGATATGGTCACATATTAGACGGCATTGTGGGTGGCTCTCACTCCCTAAAGCAATGCCCATTTGTAGAAATCCCCTTTTTATACCAGCTCGGATTGACCCACGATGTGCATCTCTGGAGAAGAATGGCCTTCGTTTTCTGGGTGACCTGTACAATGATGATGGTTTTGCCAGTTTCGACTAATTACGTTCTGCATTCAATTTAAATGGCTCAGACTTTTTTCGGTATATTCAGCTCCGTGATTTTGCTAAGACCCACTCACTGGCATTTCCTCATGACCCTGTCCCCAGTGGCATTGATTTGGCACTCAATTCGGGAGTCCTGCCCGGGGGCCAGGTTTCGTTTCATTATGACCTCCTGTTCACAACTAACAAGTCTGTGATACAAAAAATTAAGGCTGATTGGGAAAGTGAACTACACAATAACCTTTCTGAGGACTTCTGGAAAAAAGTGCTAGTGGCTGTTAACTCTTCTACTAGTTGCACGAGGCTGTCTCTCATCCAATTGAAAGTGCTGCACAGACTTCACTACAGCAAATATAAACTCTCTAGAATATTTCCAGATGCAATTGATGAGACTTGTAGTAGATGCTCCCAAGCTCCTTGTAATCTGACTCCCATGTTTTGGTACTGTTCTAAATTAGTTAACTATTGGAAATCTATCTTTAAGTCAATTTCTGACATTCTCGGTCTAAACATCAAACCATCCCCACATGTAGCTATTTTCGGTAGAGACCCTGACGATCTCCCCACCTCGGCCAATCAGGACAATGTTATTGTTTTTGACTCTCTGATTGCCCGTAGGAAGATCATCCTTTTATGGAAATCTTCACAACTTCCCTCCTTTAAAACATGGCTCCACGATATATTATGTCTCCTGAAGTTACAGAAATGTAATTCTCTCTGAGAGGGTGCTCTGATAGGTTTTACACCCACTGAAGACCTGTGCTCCAATATTTTAAGAAACTCTTACCTGACGAGGTATTTTAGTAATAATGCAGCATCGCCTTTCGTGTCTCTCCGGCTGCCCTACATTCACCCCAACTGCCTACCTTTACATAACGAGGTACCAGATTGTATGATCTGACTATAAGTATATCTAGTCACGGGTCTTCGGTTGCCGAGGTGGTAGCCTGGGATGTGGGCAGCTGTTATTCTCTTCAATAGGTCAGGATGAAGCAGCATGTGTGAATAACTGTGTCCTTCTTATGACTTTAGTTTATTTATTATTTTTATGTGTGTATATTATATATATATATATATATATATATATATATATATATATATATATATATATATATATATATATATATATATATATATATATATATATATATATATATATATATATATATTTATTTATTTATTTATTTTTTTTAATTATTATTATTTTTTTAAACTTTTATTTTTTTTATTTTTGCCTTGTCTATTGTCATTATGAGTATTAGTTATTCATTAGATATTCTATATCTACTTAGAAATAGTTGTTTATCTGTGTGTGTATGTATGTATGGCAAATTCAAAATAATAGCACTTTCTGAAACATGGATCGATAAAGACAGAGGTATCGATTTCTCCATTGACGGGTATGAGTTGTATCACTGTTGTAGAAGAAACAAGAAGGGAGGAGGTGTGGCCCTGTTTGTTGACTGTGAATTGAAATGTAGACCTGTGGAATGTATGACAGTGGTAATTGATGATTTATTTGAATGTGTAACTGTAGAGGTAGAAATAGAAAAGAAGAGAAATGTTATTGTTACTTGTATATATAGGACACCTGGGTCTACAGTAGAAGCATTTAATGATAGTTTGGAAGAATTATTGTGTAAGGTGAAGGAAAAGAAAACATTTGTCATGTGTGGCGACTATAACATAGACCTGCTAAGCTCACCCAGAAATAAATCAACAAGAGACTTCTTGGATGTGGTATATAGTAGAGGGCTTTATCCATTGATCACCAAACCCAGTAGAATAACGACAAATTGTGCAACGTTAATTGATCACATCTTTATAAATTACATAAAAAATAATATAAAAAGTGGACTAGTAATTAATGATATAAGTGACCACTTACCTGTGTTTCTTACTTATGACTGTCCAATTGATAAAAAGAGGGAGGAAAAAACTCATAGATATGTAAGGAAAAGAACTGAAGAGGCAATAAATAGGTTTAGGAAGGACTTATTTGAAACAGACTGGAATGAGGTGTATGGGGGAGAAGCAAATGCAGCATATGAGGCTTTTCTTAATATATATTTATCATTGTATGAAAAGCATTGTCCGAATGTATGGAAACAAAGAGACAGCTACAATAAAAAGCCTTGGATTATAAAGGGACTACAGAATGCTTGTAAAAAGAAAAACAAACTTTATAGAGATTTCATAAAAGTAAGAACAAAGGATGTTGAAACGAAATATAAGGTTTACAAAAACAAATTGATAACAATAATGAGACAAGCAAAAAGAGAATATTATAATAATTTACTAGAAAAAAATAAAAACAATATCAAAGGAACTTGGAATATTCTGAACAAGGTAATAGGAAAAACATCTGGGCCTACAAACCCACCAAGCCATTTTATCAATGAGGATAATAAGATGATAACAAATATGAATGAAGTGGCAAACGGATTCAATTCTTTTTTTGTGAATGTTGGACCCAAATTGGCAGAGAGTATTGGAGAACATAAAGATATACAGAGTGGATGGAGAGGGGGAAGCAAAGTGCTACAGTCCATGCTTCTAGGAGATGTTAGTGAAAATGAAATTGTATCGGTGGTAACAAAACTGAAAAATAAGACATCAACATACAGTGATGGTATAGACATGATAATTGTAAAAAAGACTATTGACTGTATCATCAAACCTCTTTGTTATATTTTTAATATTTCTTTTCAAACAGGGACCTTTCCAAATAAAATGAAGGTAGCAAAGGTAATTCCACTCTTTAAAACGGGAGATAAACATAGATTCACTAATTACAGACCAGTGTCACTACTGTCACAATTTTCTAAAATAATTGAAAAAATATTTGTAAAAAAATTAGATAGTTTTATTGAAAAGAACATGCTGTTGAGTGAGAGCCAGTATGGATTCCGGACCAATAGATCTACTGCTTCAGGTGTAATGAATATAATTGAGGATATAGCAACAGCAACTGATAATAAGAAATACACTATAGGGGTATTTATCGATCTTAAAAAAGCATTTGATACTATAGATCATTCTATATTATTGTCCAAGTTGTATTCATTTGGTGTGAGAGGAGTAGTTTTAGACTGGCTAAGAAGTTATTTAGATAATAGACAAGAATTTGTGGATTTTATGGGTAAAACATCTGAACAAATGAGGATTGAATGTGGAATTCCACAAGGTTCGGTTTTGGGACCAAAATTGTTTATTTTATATATTAATGATATATGTGAGGTATCAAAGTTATTGAAATTTGTATTATTTGCGGACGACACCAACTTTTATAGTTCGGGACACGACTTAAAAGCATTATCAAAAATTATTGAACAGGAAATTATTAAACTTAAGAGATGGTTTGATGCCAATAAATTATCATTAAATGTAGAAAAAACAAAGTTCATGATTTTTTGTAAGAGGAAAAGGGAGAAAACGATCAAATTGTCAATAGATGGAATTGATATTGAAAGGGTTTCTGAACTTAGATTTTTAGGAGTGATACTGGATGACGGTCTGACATAGAAATCTCATATTGCACATGTACGGAAAAAGATGTCTAAGAGTATTTTTATATTAAATAAGGTAAAATATGTGTTAGATTATAGGGCAATGCGCATATTGTATTGTGCACTTATATTGCCATATATCAGCTACTGTGTGGAAGTGTGGGGGAACACATATAAGAGTAACATAAAGGCATTGTATCAACTACAGAAAAGAGCTATAAGGATTATTCATAAAGTAGATTACTTAGAACACACTAACATATTATTCATTAATTCAGGTTTATTGAAATTACAGGAGCTAGTAAAGTTACAGACATTATGTGTCATGTTTAAGGCTAAAAGCAAAACATTACCAGCAAATTTACAAAAAATGTTTGTCATCACTTCTGAGAATGAAGAGCATAGAAGAAAAGGTCATTTCCAACATCAGTATTCAAGGACAACTTTAAAACAAATGCGTATATCAGTGGTGGGGGTTAAACTTTGGAATTCTCTTTATAATGAGATAAAAGATTGTAAAAATATATTCCAATTGAAAAAAAAATATAAAGACAGAACAATAAAATCATATGGACAGCCATAAGTGTTTACATTTTGCTTTATATGTATTAATTTACTTGTTTTTGCCTGGTTTTGTATTTGTTTTGTATCATCCCGTGAGGTGTATATTACTTCTTTTGTTTTTTTGTTCGGTTTGTACTTCATGAAGTTTTGCACTTGTGTTTTTTTTGTTTTTTTTGTTTTGTTTTCGTTATATTTGGATGTAATTGTTGGTTCACATATCATTAAGTAAGACTATGTATTATGTGAAGGGGGCAGGAAAATATAAGATTTTTCTTCATCCTGCTCCTTCTCAGGCATTGGTGTGTAACGGTGTAACTGAATAATTGTGTTACAATTGTCTATCAAAGATGCACATCAATGAAGGAGATAAATAAAAAATGAAATGAAATGAAATGTATTATATATATATACATGCATACTTCATTATTGAGACTTATTATTTTTATTTCTTCACTGTATTTTGTTTAGTGTGAATTTTCTCACTTTGCACCTTTATTGTCTCAGAGACCTATTTGTTCTTATGGGAGGGTTGTTTTTAGAACCATTAGTACTGGACTTTTGAATGTTTCCGTATGGGGAAAAAAGAAAAATATTGACTGTAGCACAATTGCACTGTACTTAACTTGCCTTAATAAAAAATAATTGCAAAAAAATATATATATATATACATCAGGCCCCTGATGATTACATTTTAGGGCTGATCCGAATCACCATGCTTTGCGCCAGTCCGCCATTGTAGTTTGCCGTTATAGTCCATAAGCTCCTTTTTCATTATACTCTTTTTGTGAAGTAGACTGGCTTGTAAATGCACATGCGTCCTCCGCGTTTGCCATTTCTAATACTAAGTAGCAAATAGTTCTTATATCTGTCAGTAGACTCAATATGGATGCGCTAAAAACTACAGCATGGATGACGGGAAGAAGACGCAATTGAAGTGGAGTCAGGTAAGTAACACCACCTACAAAACAGCGCATCCTGAAGAGATTGTACGAAAATGGTCTGTAAAACATAATCAATGCAACATTTTGACCAAAGAACCACCATACTGTACTCACCATTGTTCTCTGAATAATTTTAATTGATCAAACCTTTCTAACAGTCCATACTCCAAAATAATAAAAATATATATGATTCTTGTTTAGATCGAATTGGATCAATACTGGTATTGGACAATACTCAAGGTCTCAATGTCGGTATCGTATTGGAAGTTATAAAGTTAAAAAAGGGACATCACTACTCGTAATATGAATTTTTTTTTCAAGCTGAAACTTGAAAATTTGTGATTCCTTCGAAATATACTTTCCTTGTGCACCCCACAGACCGGAAACCCCACATCCACAAAAACAAAACCAAAGTGTATGCTATCCAGTATAAGGATGAATGCACTGATTTATATATTGGGGAAACAAAACGATCACTAAGTGATACTGTGCACGGCACAGCATAGACGGGCAAACTCTTCAGGCCAAGACTCAGCTGTCTATCTTAAGGAGAAACAGCACTCCTTTGAGGACACAAATATACAGATTATGGACAGGGAGGACGGATGGTTCAAAGGAGGAGTGAGGGAAGCCATCTAAAACGTCAAGTTTAAAAAAAAAACATTTCTGAACAGAGGTGGTCTGCGACACTACCAACCCCACATGCAACACTGTCCTTTCAACTAATCGTAAAATACTCTACAATTTAGCCTTCAACAAATAACAGGAGTTAGTAACGTTCTAGTCACAGAAGCTCCTTTTGTGCCATTTTTACAACTGACTGGAATGAAATGTGGCTAAGCCGCCACCAGGCCAGGCTGCAGGCTCCAGCCACTCACCACCAGGCTAAGCTACCACTAGGTTAGGCCACAGGATGCAGCAATCCACCACAAGGCAAAGACACCATCAGGCTCAAGCTAGCAGCTATTTGCGAGCTTTTTACACCAACAATACCATCCTTCGGATAGTGATCACTCACAGACTGAGGAGACATTACTACTTGATCCCAAACCTGGGCCCAAAGAAGACACCATCGATGAATGAGATCGAAAATATAAAAAAGTCACTAGATTTCCTTACTGTAGAAGCCTCTGCTATCATGTTGCAGCAGAAAAGCATAATTTAGCTGGTTTGAAGAGGTTAAAGCTATTTGCATGCAGAATGAGGAGAAGGACAAGTGGCTCGCTGTACTGGAAAGCAAAGTTACTGACCTGGAGCTGTACACAAGGATCAATGACGTTGTCATCACCGGGTTACACGTCAAACCCCAGTCATATGCTCTGGCAGTGACTGCTGGCAATACAAGAGAGCCCAAAAATCTGTATATTAGCTCCGTGAAACATCAGCTGGCCACTTCTATGCAGTCCAAAGGGATACAGCTGGATTGTGACAACAATGAAGCTCGCAACCCTCTTCCCAAGAAAAATGCTGGTGCCAAAATAGCTGTCATCATGAGATTTGGAAACAGGAAACACTGTTATGACCTGTCACGTCAGGTCATATTATGTTTTGTGATTTGAATATTATTTTTAGTTGACAGTCTGTTTCTGTTTCAGGGCCCACTTTAGTTCCTATAGTTGCCATTGGCACTGATTGTTTTGATCTGATTATCTGGTCACCTGCTTCTGATCACTAATCAGAGAGCTATTTATACATGCCTTGTTCTCCACTCAGCCTGGCAGTCTTGTTAGCTTTCTGTTTTGTGTTGGCTTTGTGCTACCTAGGTTTAGTCTTACTTCTACTTGCTATGTTAAGTCTCGCTGGAGTTACCACGTTATGCTTCATGTGTACCTCTCAGCGGCACCCGTTACTTTGTATCTTGGCCTTGTTTAAGAATTAAATCCTCTTCTAACCTGCACACTGCTTCCTGCTGTCCTTCTGCATCTTGGGAGACACGACCATTGCAAAACATGCGACCCAGACACAACAAACACAAGATAGCACTGCTAAAACAAGGAAGGAAACTTAAAGGATCCAACATCTGCATCAATGAGCATCTGACCCAGCATAATGCCAATATAGCCCAAAAAACATGGTACTTGAGAAAGCTGAAACAATTTCAACACACTTGGACTGTAAACTGTAAGATATTTATTAAACTCAACAGAACACCAGAGGAGGCAAAAGTGCTGATGGTAAGAAGTATCGAGGAAGTGGACAAATACTAATAATCACTGAATTGTAAGGTAAACTACATACAACTATGACACACACTGAAATAAGTCAGTCATCTACACCTGGAGGCAACAGCAACATAACTCAGAGGATTAGTGAATATGGCAATTTGGAACTGCAAGCAATTCAATTTACTGACCATAATACACAAAATATAAAGCATGATATTGACCCAGACAGCAACTTCTTCAACTCAATTAATAACTGTTACAATAAGCTATTGTACTGAGGAACTGTATAATCAAATTGACAAGGATGGCAGGCTATCAGATATACATTTTAACAGCAAGAGTTTGTATGCAAATTTTACAAACATTACAGATTACTTGCGAAAATGCACATAATTCAACATGATCGCGGTATCTGAGGTATGAATCAAAACAAAAAAAGAGGCAACCTTTGAGCTGGTTGGATATGAATTTACGCACATGTCGATGTTATGAGCACCGCACTTACGCCCTCACCTGGATGTCATTTTGACTGATTTTGTTTCT